>NC_143228.1:5757575-6060606 GCF_030267445.1 Bombyx mandarina | reverse complement strand
TTCGATTATTTGATACTCTGATCCTGATTACACAGTAAGAATAAAAGTAAGGACATGTTGTTACTGCTATACACTCAAGCCTGCCACTCACCAACCTGCAGTACATCACCCCTCCCTCGATAGGCAGGGAGTCACAAGCCCCGAAAGGGGACGCGACGACCCGATAGTACTGCTATACAACTGATATTTAGACACATTTATCAGAAAGGTGGCAATACTAACGAATCTCTGTTGTCCTGATAAGCGCTTAACAATTATTGTCTTGAGATTACCTACAGACCTGTATTTCATTCTACAGACGTCCACTTCTAGATATACGACTCCGTCAATCCACGCCACAACACCGGTCCTGTCCTGCCTACATCCAGCGGATTCCCGTGACTTTCAACAAGTCTTCGTTCCACTTTGTGTGACGCCTAACCACTCCAAGTCTTCCGGTACGTGGTTGCGACTCGAGAACCTTCGTGTTAGCTATCATCTATTATACGAGCAATGTGTCCTACCCATAGTGGGTACTTCAACCTCTACACTTCAACCTCTAAATGTGTCGAACATTACTTGTCGAATGACTTAGCTGTACCCCTTGCATTGTGGACGTCCATAAGCGCCGGTAGCCACTTAACGTCAGGTGAACCGTATGCTCGTCTATCTACAAAGGCAATTAAAAAATATTACAGGGAAACTCTGGACATAGACCTCTCCAATACACTTTGAGTGACTTTGAGCGTCTGATGAGGCCTATTGTTTGCGACCACGTCTTACTGCCATATTATGTCATCACTGACAAAACTTTGGTCAAAGACTTTCATCTTAAGATATTTGGTGTTTTATGATAAATTTGGGTAAAAAAGAAATAAGATACATCAGACATTTTACCTACTATTAACAAACTTAATTACATATACATACTAATTAGCAACTGTTTGTTTTCATACAATAGCAGGAAGGCTTCACTTATACAACCGCTAATTATTGGCTGGTAACAAGCGTTGGGGTCACGGCCAAAGTTAACTAATGTTTTCTGCACTGAATACAATCTGATACATATATCAAGTGGACTTTTTTTTACAAAAAACGGCGAGAAACGTCGGATATACTCGTAATATATGACGAGATATGACAATATAAAAACAACAACCCGAAATTAAACCATAAAACCAGCTTAAATTATGTTTACGACTCGCTAAAAACGATGAAAACAAATAAAAAATTATAGTTCGAAATTTACCGGACAATGTATAAAAGTAATACTGAATAGAGAACCCTTTATTTTGTTTTTTTTTTTAAATACTAGAATATTTAAGTTGATAAATCTCTGTGATCTGATTAACATGGGATGGGTTGGTAAAGTAAGAATAGGTATCACAGAAAAAATTAATGACATAGGTATTTATTAGGATAACAGATTAGGCAACGAACGTTCTGCATTCGTCTTCAAAAATAAATATCTTTCGTTTCCTCGTGGTATGATTTTTCATTAGAAAAAGGAATTACTTGTTGCCTTATTTATAAGTAAATAGTATATGTAGTAAAATTATCGATATTATTCTGAATATAATGAAATTACGATAGTTGAAAAATTACTCGCGTATACTATGTAGTATACGCAAGTAATTTTATGTGTATAAACTGTAACGTACGTAAGTTTATATGTACTAGAGGTCCCACAGTAGTCGAAATTCGACTATAATTAATTGGAATTGTAAGTTAAGTATGTACACATACTATAATCACAAATTTCGCCAAGGCAACACTATAAAATAATAATAATAAAGACAAACAATATTTAATCTATTCTCAATTTAACCACAGACGTCAAGAACAAAAGTTTGACAATAAATAGTATGCATGCGTGTGTGCGTCAAATACATGGTGTGTAATGTTTTCTTTATTGATTTAATGTATCTTTTATGCATTATTTTTAAAAAAATATTAGCACTGTGCACTTCTTCTCTATACTCTCTATAAGTGACGAAAATCTCATACTCCTCCGTCCGCGCAATTTTCGTAAAAAGGGATACAAAGTTTTTGCTTCACGTATTATAGATAAACTACATACATACGTGATATATTTTCTGTCCTTAAATAATTAACCATGACATTTAATCGATTTAAAAAACAACAATCAATTACTTACGCTATCAAAATTCAACGAAATCTGAATAAATATTTTGACTTTAAAATGTTAACATAACAGAATAACTAAATACTAAACGAACTAGTCAGTGAGCTAGTCTTACAAAATATTCCTTTTATATTTTTCATCACTCTTCTTGATAGAGTTAATCGCTCCGTAACTTCCTTGAACTGCTTTTAAGGTTTACGAGGCGTTATTAGAACATTTTAAATTTGTAATTTTTTTTTATTGCTTGGGTGGGTGGACGAGCTCACAGCCCTCCTGGTGTTAAGTGGTTACTGGAGCCCATAGACATCCACAACGTAAATGCGCCACCCACCTTGAGATATAAGTTCTAAGGTCTCAAGTATAGTTACAACGGCTGCCCCACCCGTCAAACCGAAACGCATTACTGCTTCACGGCAGAAATAGGCAAGGTGGTGGTACCCACCCGCGCGGACTCTCAAGAGGTCCTACCACCAGTAACATTTATTTGAATTATTACCAGTAATTACGCAAATTATAATTTTGCGGGTTTCATTTTTATTACACGATGTTATTCCTTCACCGTGGAAATCAATCGTGAACATTTGTTGAGTAAGTATTTCATTAGAAAAATTGGTAGGTGCATCGCTCAACACGAATGCACTGGACGTCTTATCCGTTAGGTCACGACGACTTCAAACAAACAAACCGGTAAAACTCAAACAGCGGTATTCAAATTCGATAGCGTCACAAAATTAATAAAAATGCTAAGTTCGATCAGATTGGTTAAAAATGCCTTATTAGAAATAACTTAAAGCACGTTTAACTCAAGAAATTCTTCCTTTGACATATCGCGTATTTATTGCATAATCTTCGAATGGAGGTCAGAGAATAATGGATACATATTGTCGTCACGAACGTTAATGTATTTGATAAATGAGACACGAAACATCTGCACAATACCTAATTACTGTTTGTCGTTCATTTGCTCACTAAGACGTATGTAATGTTAGCTAAAAAAATTTACGCATTATTAGGCAACGGTTTTACGTAATACTCCTTGCTATTTGTACGCATTACTATTTAATGATTCCTTATTCATATAAAACAGTGAGATTACTGTTGTAATATGGTCGTTTGAAATTCATTAAAACATTGCGGTAGGCTGCGGTAGGCAGCAGCTTGGCTCTGCCCCTGGCATTGCTGAAGTCCATGGGCGACGGTAACCACTCACCATCAGGTGGGCCGTATGCTTGTCTACCTACAAGGGCAATAAAAAAAAATACTTTTAATTAATTTATTTTTAAGTGGTAGTAGGACCTCTTGTGAATCCGCGCGGGTAGGTACCACCGCCCTGCCTATTTCTGCCGTGAAGCAGTAATGCCTTTCGGTTGAAGGGTGGGGCAGCCGTTGTAACTATACTTGAGACCCTAAAACTTATATCTATGTAGATGTCTATGGGCTCCAGTAACCACTTAACAACAGGTGGGCTGTGAGCTCGTCCACCCATCTAAGCAATAAAAAAAAAAAAAAAAAAAAAAAAAAAAAAAAAAAAAAAAAAAAAAAAAAAAAAAAAAAAAACCGAGTACCGGCGTGATTGAAAAGAAAACAAAATCAGTACATGCGATATTAGCGAAACTAAAACACGAATTTCGTAATCGTTACAATAAAACTAGGAAATCAAATTATTTATTTTGAATAAGTAAGAAACCGCAACTCATCGTGAAATTATGAAAATTGTACACGCAGTCATTGTACGTGCTAGCCCACTGTTCGTAATAATTGCATCATGGGCGAGTATTGAACTTTCACCCGAACGCTCGAACTTATGGGATCGTTTATCTTACGTGTCGACAGCTTTACAGTAAGTGTGTGATTGCAAATAAATTGTCGTGTAGGCGCAGTTGCGTGGCTGCGACTTCTATTCTTATAACAAATGCACGAAAATAAATAAATTAAGAGCATTTTTTTGAGCAGTCTTTTTGAGAACAAAATTTTGTAAGAACGCTTTTTGTCACTTTTAAAGTTCCACATTTATTTTGTATACGTGGAAATCTTATAACGATTATTATGAAACAATGTACATTCTAGTTATTTACAAAAAAAATTACAATTATCGGAAGATAAGAATATGGTTTTGCAGTTTTAATCTCACATTTCTTTTCATTTTGTTATTTTCAAGTTTACGAATATTCAAAGGTTTTGTGGTCACTGACAAGTAACGTGTTATTTTGAATATTGTTCTAAATACCCTCAAATTTTAAAATTAAAATCCACATTTCGGTTTCTTTGTCGACAAAAATAACTGACAGTAAACACAGAGGTAACGGTAACGGTAGGCAGCGACTTGGTAATTACTGGTGGTAGGATCTAGTCCGCACGGGTAGGTACCACCGCCCTGCCTATATCTGCCGCGAAGTCAGGAAGTAGTTGTGGCTCTGATAGCACATGCATTAAAAATACATACAAAGCATTAATAAGGCAAAAAAATTACTATGGCTCTGTTATTTATGACTCTGCATCTTCCAATATTTAAAAAACCCTAGAAAGTATACACAACACTAGCTTAAGATTAAGTCTAGGAGCCTTCAGAACAAGCCCAACAAATAGCATTCTAGTTGAGGCAGAGGAAATGCCACTAGCTTTTAGGAGAAAAGAGGTTTTTTTTTTATTGCTTAGATGGGTCGACGAGCTCACAGCCCACCTGATGATAAGTGGTTACTAGAGCCCATAGACATCCACAACGTAAATGCGCCACCCACCTTGAGATATAAGTTCTAAGGTCGCCCCACCCAACGGCTGCCCCACCCTTCAAACCGAAACGCATTACTGCTTCACAGCAGAAATAGGCAGGGTGGTGGTACCCACCCGCGCGGACTCACAAGAGGTCCTACCACCAGTTATACCTATCATATGCTACTAACCATATAACAAACCTCGCAGAAATAAATTTTCATTTTCCCCCGGTTTTTCCACATAAACACCACTATTATCCCCCGTGGCACCCATCAAATTTCACAATAAATATGGGAATAGCTCAAAATAATCCCCGAGACACCACCTCAGATTATACAAGGATCTTTTCTACGAAATTAAAAATAATCACTCAGACTTCAAGATGTACTACACGGACGGCTCAGTCTGTGAAGGTAGATCTGGTTGCGCTATTGTATCAGAAAATTATATTTGCAAGAATAGACTCCAAGACTATACCTCTATATTCACATGCGAAGCAGTTGCTATACTGGAATGCTTAAACATTATTAAGACAAACACAAATCACAAAAAAATTATAGTTTCACTGATTCAATGTCTACCCTCATGGCCCTTTCAAATAATCACAACAAAAATCACCTTATTATTCTGATCAAGGAAATTGTAACCGGGCTTATAGATAACAATTACATAATAAAGCTAATCTGGATTCCTAGTCACCAAGGCATATCTGGAAATGAAAGAGCTGACACAGAAGCTAAGAGAGCCACAAAGCTAGCCCAATGTAATTACCTTATTTTTAATATACAGGATCTTAAAAAACACATTAAATGGAAGACTTAAACACTCTGGAACAGCTATTAGGTAAAAGATAATAGAAGTGCTTTATATGATATAGGAAAATCAGTTGCGGAAAGAAGGAAATTTCAGATTAATATTAGAAAAGATCAAGTAGTTTTAAATAGGTTAAGAATAGGTCACTGTAACATTACTCACATCCATCTTATTACAAATGAAGAAATAAAGAAATGTAGTCGATGTGATAGCAAAATATCTATTAACCATTTACTAATTGAGTGCCCAATGTTTAATGCAGAGAGACATACTGCTGCCTTGCCTATGTGTTTGTTTGACTGTTTAAATAATAATGTAAAATGTACTTTAAAATTCCTAAAAATTATAGATTACCATAGATTAATTTAATTATAAGATTACAGTGGTCGTTAATGACCATTGCTGTTGAAAAACGACCTTAAATAAATAAATAAATAAAATACCGGTACAAAAAACTTCGAGTTAAGCATCTTTTTTTTTTTAATTTTTTCAAATTAAATCTCAAAACTAATGATAGAAGTACCATCAACAGTGTTCGGATTTTAGCTTGACACCAAAATAACACAATTCGCATTTCTCTACCTCAAACAATAATCTTTGCAATCTTTTTCTCAAACAAAAAATCGATGATAATGAATAATTTCTAAGTGATGCTAGCACGTCAACTTTAATTATGATCGTATCACCGATTACCTACATATGTCAGTGTACAATATGTCTTACACGCATCAATGTGTATTGTAATATTTTATGTAATAATTCCCTTTGTTTTATAAGAAAGGCCGTACATCTTTGTTTCAATAGTAAAGTAAGAGACATTTGTAACGCCCCATTCATGTTTAAATTTTGAATGAAAACGATAACTCTCATTATGTAAGTTAATAATAGACATTAAGAATTGTTAAAAATAATTCGAAGATCATTCGAAAAGTTTTGAAACTCATTTTAAGGAACCTAGACAACGGTTACGCAAACTTAAAAAACGGGCTAAACACAATTTATTACGTGTGACGGATTTGGGGCCAGAACGAATGTACTGCCAGCTAAACATAGAAAAGACTAAACATAACGCACTTATGCACAAAATATTTGAGGCCTAAGAATACTGCCTCATCGTCTAATCTTGTCTAAAGATTTCGGTAGCTTTTCAATATCAGATAGGCCGTGAGCGTATATCGTAAAAATATATGTAGTTTAATAATAAAATTAGCTAAATCAACTATCGAGAATAATGATTAATAGCTTGTACCAGAAGTAAAATTATTAGTACCATAAAAATATTCTCTGGTTTATTCGAGTTTTAAATTTTCAAAAATTAAGTCATTCATTTAAGAAGTTCATTGTTTAGTTTAAACTCCACCAAATTTATTTTTTTGTCAAAGGTTTCGGATCGGGAGTAGTAGTCCAATCTCGCCTTTATTTTATAAGTTTATAATTTTCAGGAAGCTTCAAATATTTGACATTCTTCGAGATTAAATCGTAAAACTGGTATGAAATAATATTTATGAAAAAATATTTACTTTAAAAAATATATTTCTAATCGTTAATAAAATTTAGATTATTTATATTAAATGAATATAAATAGAATAGAAACTAAAAAGCCCTTCAGAAATGTGTCAAGTTTACAAGTACTCAGTACTCATTAGACTGATCACGAATATCCCGAGGCTGTAATGCGGTGAAATTATTGTTAATAATATTGTTAATATACAACGTGTTACAAAATACCCCGTAAAAAATATAATTAATAATCAAAGCCTAAAATTTTTTCAACCCTAGTAAGCTGTCATGTCAGGGAACCAGATTATTTAACAGAAAGGCCTGCGTACCTATTTTACCTAAGAATTGTTTTAATGGTTTTTCTATTTTTCATTCATAAATGTTTGATACCTCAATACAAGCATGTCATTATACTCAGGTACTGGCTTAAAAAAATGTCAAGTTGGAATAAAAATATGTATTGTCCATTTCAAATCTTCAAATCGATATCCTAAAACTCCTTCGAGTAGAAATGTAGGTACATTCTGCGTAGTTTACTCTTTAATTTTACTGAAATAGGGCTTACACATCAGTGAAAATAATTATTATTTATATTTTTTGGTGTATGTTACACAGCGTTACTACGGTTTTTAAATATTGTGAATGGACTCGTTATAAGGCCCCATTTAACCTCCTTTCGGCTTTGCGGGTAGTTTTGTAACACCCTGTACATATATAAATTCATGGGACTTGAGGACTGCCGAAGATTTAGACATGTGGAAAGGATGCACAACGGATGGTGAGAGAACAGTCATCAAACCAGACATGACCTTCAGAAATGATAGTTCCAACTCAGAATAAGAAGAAACTACGTAAAAGCAACAAAACCAATAAATAACAGATAGTATATTATCGATACTGCCACTTAAGGAACAGGTTTAATCTTGGGTCCATAGAAATATCAATGTAAATGATGATTAAGTTAATTTCGTGTAATTGTAAGTGTTAACTTGTAGATTTCATTATTTAATTGTGAGTTGAACCGCTTTGAAGACGTCAGCTAACGAACCCAATGAAATTGTAATGCAGCTTAAATTTATATAATTACAATGAAACTATTAGATGCAATCGTAATATTTATTTATAAGTTATGTAGATGTTTACATTTATTTAAACTATGAAATCCTTAGTTTTAGACGAGAGTATTTCCAGTTTACTGGCAATAATAGTACAAGTATCGTGTAGTCTATTTAATTATTATGGGTATCCAGAATCATTTATGGTTGGCAGCTTCTGGAGCAATGGAAGATTTCTATTGAAGTTCCACGCAGAGACTCAATATCCAAACAGGTCACCATAGAATAATATTATATGAACATGAATGTTTCAAAATTCATAAAGGATGTGTGTTAATATAAAAAAATACAAATCACTTCTAAAAGAATAATATTTGACCCCTCTGTGCATTCCACAAATACAATTCCAAGAACTTCAGAGACTATGTTCTTGAGTGTTTCCAAAAGTAAATTTGCTTATTTCGTAAGAAATATTAAGCCATATTTTAAACTAAAACACAATAATTGAGGGGTCACTGACAACGCCACCTCTAATCGCGAAATCACTACAATTCTGTGCCACTCACAATTTACAAATTTTACGTAACGCTCTTCGCATATTTTGAACTTTTAAATTAAACCGACTTGCTCTAGTAAAAACACTCAGTGATATTTAAAAAAAACGAATGTTAAATATACATCCATAGTTTTTTAACTAAACATTTGACAGTTCTTGAGTTATTATTTGCTTTATGTACTGACCCTCGCATCGTAAGCAAATAGCTCATATACATAAATAGAAGATAAAACACAAAGTTGGCTTGTAATTTTGTACTCGTTGGATTACAATAGAAACATTTTCAAACGACTTCGTTATATATTCTATTACCAAAGCAATTATATGATAATGAAATAGTCAGAGGGCTTTCATGGCCATCTTGTTTTTTTTTTGTTTTTTTATCGTTAAATTAAAAACATTTTCATTGTAAGTAGATCAACTACTTACATGTAATATATTATAGGCACAAAGATTATAGTATCAAAGGCTAAGCTATAAGGAAATGGAATATAATCTTTTTTTATAATAAAACAAACGACTTCTCAAAGACACCTAGTATGTATTGATTACATTAATTTTACTACTGGCATGTGACCAATTAAGCCGCCGTATGTATTATGAGTGTTTTTTATTGAATATAATTGGAATTCAGAAGTTGTTAAACAAATTAATGTTTTTTTAACTAGAACTTAATTAACAAGTAGAGCAAAACCGAACTAGGTGTCGCGGTGACCTCAAGACGCGGGTAAACGCAATTAATGTTACGTAATTCGATACTTGAAAAGTTAACATGAAATAAAGAACATTAGAAGGTCGGTTCTCTTTGAAAATGACCGATATCTGATGACAGATTTAATAAAACACAAGAAACTCAGTATCATGTTCGTGCTTACGAAACGTTAGAGACATTTTGTTCGGACGGCCTGGGAAGAGACTGTGGCGAAACCGATTTGGGTGTAAGATCACAGGCTCTGTAAGTAACTTAAAATTAGATGAAGCAACCCAGTCCAGTTAAAGAGCAACACTAGAAGAATGGCGCATACCGCTACGCCGCTCCTAATAAATAGCCACAACTGATTTACGCACTACTAAAGATAGTAAGAACATTTATGTATGCAAAATATATCAATATACATTGGCCGCTTTTTAAGATAGCTTTTTGGCGTATAAAAGCAATAGGCGTCACATATCTTATCTAATGTTACATCACGCCTTATCTAATGTTAAGTTGGATCATGTAGATACTAAAACGGAATGACACTACCCGTCTTGATATATGATCTCGAAATTTCAATTTGAAAAAATGTCTGTCCAACACTTCACAGTAGAAAAGTTGATGCTTTGTAACCTATACATGCCAAACAGTAGTACAGGTCCGACAGACTCCAAACGTACAGTTATTGAGTTCTGAAATTAAAAAATTAGCTAGGTTTATTTCAATCAAATATTTAATACATTCAACTTTTAATTTGTTTTAATAGTGGTATTTTTATTTCCGAAAATGATGATAGTACAGATGCAATTGCAGAGTAGATCATGAATGGTTTGATAGTATTTTATTTTAAGCAGAATCTAACTCGGGTCTGTGTGGAGACCCAAAATTTTGAATAATGAAGTAAAATCTGATTCGAAAATTTAAATATCAGTCTTTGCTTTGTCACATCGTACTAGTCATATAACAAAGGCCTTTATTAATATTTGCATACATATTATAATGTTATCAATACTAATTACAGCACCTCTATCGAACGGGTATCAAATTTAAAAATATTTTATCCGGTATTAAATTTAATAACTAGTAATTTAATATATGCAATGGTTTTAACAACGTTCCGTTGAAAAGCAAATATTAATTAACTTAACGAAACTTAGTTAATTTTAAATTTCTTTTGGCATGTGATTAATGTGATTAGCGTAATAATTGTATTTCAATTTGTACTTCTAGCATATTATTATTTTACTTTTAGTGTAGCTCCTTTAAACCACTGAACCACATATTATTATATTAAATGTAGCATGTTAAAATACAGATTCTGCATAATAATATTCATTTTAAAACTTTAAACAACTGCAAAAGTGTAATGTAATGGATTATTATAGGCAAAGTTTGGATCTCGTCTCCTCTCTCCTCTCGTGTTCATAGAAATTCGACCTCTAAAGACATGAAACTTCACAGACGGTCACTAGTAATGAAATTCGTATAGTCCACGTTCTAGCACAACCTTTAATATTAAATAAGATGACATTTTAATATTACCAAAAAAAAATATTATATAACACCGTGAAAGTCTACATAAGTCCATTACCCACTCTAACCGGCGCCATTTAGGTGGGCTTTGGACAGCCTGCCGACCGAGAGGGCTGGTGGTCGTGGCGCCGACGGTACGACGTCCCGAGGGGGAGAGTGATGGCAGAGATGTGCTCCGCACTAAACACTTCACTATCCCCCTTTGCCTTTTCATGAGTAACATAAGTCCATTAATAGTATTTTCTTCGGAGGTCGAAAGTCGTGGACATGATTAAGACTACTTTTGGGATTTAGTCTCGCAGTTTTTATTGTCATTAATACATTATTTGCGAAGATACGAATACTTTACAACCTTCGTGGTCACGGACTACTAATGTGTTGTTTGTCGACATTTGAATATTACGCTAACTAGTTTAATTTTGCTCAGATGAAATAACACGTAAAGAAAACGTATAATAAAAGTCTAGTAATTATCTGTGATGAAATGTTCGATTTAATTATTATTTTAAACTGGTACGCGTGCAACTTTGTATACGTGAAAGAAGTCGAAGTTCTTTAGCGATGTGGTTTACTTCATTTTTCATCCTTAAATCAAAGCTCTCTGTAATAAGAAATGCTGTATATAAGAGAAACGATCTAGTTCGTTTTGTCCATTCCCTCTTTTCACGGTCGATTGGTTCGCGAGACGCTGTCTATTTTCTCACTCTCGCTCTTCCTAAATTATATCTTCTCTCTCTCTCTCTCTGTCTCTCTAGCCGTAACTAATCTGCCATGAATTAAATTTTGCTCTCAACTCTTTTGAAGTGAAACTTCTTTAGGCGCATGAGGGTACAATTTTTACAGATGTAACGTCACGCAGGTATGCAACGGAAGTGTCGAAAATTTTTAATACAGCGCTATCTATGAGATTTTTAATACTAACGTGCGTAAGAAACCTCTTGTAGTGAATTTCAATTTAGGATTATACGTGACGTTAAAATATCGATTCACAGAGGTCGCTACCTCATACTATAAAAGATGATTTACAATTATTTAGACAAAATTTTACATATACTTAGACAATTAGGATAATTGTATTTTAATTTTTGAAGGTTTCACTTCTAACACGTGTGAATTGCACACATGTTTCTTTTTTGTGAGTTCATTACTGTTACTATTTATTTTGTGACGGAAACAGATTCTCAAATACATCGGAATCAGGAAATAGTCTGCTACACAGCGTACTAAATTTACATGAACAAGGACAGCAAACCTCAAATAATTGTGCTAACAAGCGTATAACAGCCAAGTGAAATGCTTTCGAAGCCTTAAATAGCTACAGGAAGTGATTCTAGTTCACGATAACCGTCTGATTCTAGATATCCCGACAAAGGATTTCGCTTTAACAAATCGCGAACTCAGAATGTTGAACTTAAGTAACGGTGGCATTAACTGTATTTTGAGACATACCGGCGTTTTGACAACTATGTGTAATCGTTTGCTGGGTTATTAGTATATGAATTGCATATTGTTTATACACACGTAAAACATTTAAATAAATATTTTATCCAAATTTTTTTAGTGTCTTTGTAGGCAGACGAGCGTACGGCCCACCTGATGGTGAGTGGTTACCGTCGCCCATGGACTTCAGCAATGCCAGGGGCAGAGCCAAACCACTGCCTACAGATTTTTACAATTTTTACTTTAAAATAACGTAGTATCAGCCTATTTTGTTTCATAAACGTTGATATGAGATAGTAGGAAGAGTGATATTGAGAATGGAACGGTAAATAAATATATTTAAAACCTTGTTCGATGAGAGATTTTTAGATTAGATCGATATATCCTAGAGATATATCGCATGTCTATGTTTAATAAATTATATTTGCTATCAGTTTTTTTTTTAGAAGAAAATTATTAATTTTATTATGTGATCATTTGAAAACAATGAAACCACGGCATTAATGCGATACTGTATTACTCGTACTCAGTTTTAAGAACGATAGTCGAACTTTCAATTATAGCGTCACAATAACGGCTGAAGTACTTTTCAACTGAAAAACTCTTTTGCGGCAAAAATTAGCAAAAAGGTGAGCATTTGTCAATGCGAGTTCATTTAGTTAGTTTTGCTAAACAAAGGATCCACCTACTTTTAATAATATATGATAAGCGATATTGTCAACTTGTAGGAAACCGGCCGCCTTGAATAAAAAATACTCTCGCATTATTGCGGAATGAACGCAAATAATACAGATCTTTGAAAATAAACTAGAAAATACTACGTGTTTCAGGATTTTCAATTTCACAATTAATTTGGATAGTACGGAATGTACCTATCGAAGAATGTTGAAATTATATATTATAGGAGTTAACCTTCGACCTTTTTCTTATTCTAAGTCTCATTTTCTCGGATTTGAATGCAGAAAATAAATAAATATAAATATTTACTAAAAATCACGCCACGTTAACTGGTCCCGTGATAAGTTCGTAAAGAACTTGTGTTACAAGTACCAGATAACGGATATAAATGTAAGATTTTCATTATACACAAACATATATTTAATATACATCCATAATCCTGGAAAAGACATTTATATTTATCATACAAATATCTTCCCTTGGCGGGATTCGAACCCGCGACCCCCTTGTGTAGTGACTATGTCACTTACCACTACACCAGACGGCCGTTAAAACTTTTAAGGAGTAAAAGATACAAAAATATAGAGATCTGTGCTCTACATTTATTAATTAATTTATGATTTGACTGATGTTAGCGAAATTAAATGGACGTTAAGAGCGCATTCTCGTCTGTCATTATTGTAGTGTACGAACCACCGACATACCCGTAGCATTTTTAAAGCCTTGATTTAAATGTCAAAATACACGCTTTAGACAGCTTTAGATTCACTAAATGTGAACGAGTACTCAGAAAAAAATGTTGTTCAAGTGGAAAAATTATACAAATATGATTATGCAAATTAGATAAGAAATCGGTTATTTTCATTTTAGGTACTACTCTATTGTTATGGCATTTTCGTTAGTAGATTAAATATTCACGACTATATACCTATTTGTTTCAGTTGTGGTTGTGTACATAGTGTACATTGTGTACACGATTACATTGTGTACATAAAAATTAGTAAAGATAAAAAGAAAAAAGACCTCTTCTTCTCTGTTTTTCAACAGATTTTTTTACGTTACGCGCTTTAGTGTTGTGAATAGAAACAATTTGGATTTTTTTTTGTAAGAAAATGATAAAATAACTTTTATTACATAAAATAAGCAAACAATATACGGAAGATCGAATTCTAGCCAGGATATTAGGGCAAGATAAAGGTATTATTGTATATACTGTATTCGATAAGTGTTTATATCATAGACAAATACAGGACAGGCGAATAAAATCATCATAATGAATTTAAATCTTAAGCTGTCAGTGGCTACAGCTTAATTTCGACAACTGTGCGAACATAATAGGTACTTAACTTTATGGCAAATATTTCCAAGAGTAACACTAATTGCAAAATTATAACTTAAATCAATCAATAAACTTGCTAGTCAACTCTTCATATCGTTTTATGATGAGAACTTTTATGTGTGTATTAAATTTTACCAGTAACTGAAGATAGCAAGTGAATAAAATTTCACATGAAACTGATATATCGACTTGAAAATATGTTGAGATTACTGAAATTTGAAAAAACGAATTTTGTTTTTGGCTACGTAACAATAAATTAATATATTTATAATATATTTATTTTACTACAAACAATAGCGTATTGTCTGCTATAGTTTTTTTTTACTTATTTAGCTTATTCTTCGTGTATCAATGACATTAATGAGCTAAAATTTCTTCACTCTAAAAACACACTCAGTGTTCTAATATGTAACAGTGCAGGTTTTATACTATACATTGATTTATTGATATTACAGTAGTGAAATAGTATAACAATTCATCGATTCTAATAATTTATTAACATCGCTTTTATATTGTATTACAATATGAACGGCGAATATAAAATTGAATTAAATAAAAGTATTTGAGCATTTTTATTGTGTAATAAATCAATAAATTACTAATGTGTAATACGGGTAGTGCGAAACGTATCTATTTAAGGCTTATGTAAATAATTAACTTTCTATTTAATCCAAAAATGGTTCGTCAAGAGCTATCGAACTCATTAATTACGTCCAACGACGCCTGTATGTCGCATCGTGACTTCACACACACACATCAGGAAGGACTCTTACGTTTTATAGGTTACTGTGTTCTAAAGGGTCTTAGCATCGTGTGAAACTTAATAGTTATCTTCTATATATCTTCTATATATATAAAAATGAATTGCTGTTCGTTAGTCCCGTTAAAACTCGAGAACGCCTGGACTGATTTGGCTAATTTTGGTCTTGAACTATTTGTGGAAGTCCAGGGAAGGTTTAAAAGGTAGATATATATGAAAACGCTCGGAATTAAATAAAAAAAACAATTTTGTTTTTCCTTTGATATGTCACCCGTAGGATGGATTCCTTTTGTTTGTTTTAAGTTTATTTTATACAAAAGTTTAGGTATTTTATTCGATTGAGGCACTACGAAGTCTGCCAGGTCAACTAGTTTAATATACAAATACTATGGTAAACTGAGTTTGATTTTTTTCTTCGAGATAGGCAGTCTTTGTATTGGGACACTAAGTAAAAAATCAGTTACTTTATCGTTATGGGGGCTACAGCAGCAGGTTTTAAATTGTAAAATGTTTAATCATACTCTTTCTTACAGTTGTACAGCTAGTTAAATTATAAATCCCTTTGTTATATGAAGTCGTGGCGTCACCTAAAGGCGTCACCACGCCCGGTCTACTCGCATCGGGCGACGCGACTAACTTGGTGCTTAGAATACACAGGCAAGTACCAAATTTACGTAGCCAGAGGCGAGCCGTGAGCTAATTCACCCATTAATGCAATAAAATAAAGGCTTAAAAAAACTAACAGTAGCTTCAAGAATATTTTTGATAAAAATATCTTGCTTCTATTTTTCATTGGATATCTTTTGGATCATTTGATCTGTGAATGGCATATTCCGTTTAAAATCACATTCAAATGATATTTCATTTCCGTGCTGCGAAGTTATATTAGTTATATATCGGCCCTAAGAATATTGTGCCTGCCTATATTAGGTAGAGAAGCTTAGTACCGAGTTGAAAAAATTTATATGTGTACGTATGATTTTTAATTGTACAGGTTGCTATTTCGGGTAATTAATTCTACTCATACTTCTACTGCTATTAAAAAAACGTACAATAAGCACCCTGTCCTAATATTTTTAAATACAGCTTATTAAAATGCATTTGCGTGTGATTATGTGTTAGCATGATGACGGCGGACATGGAATTATGCTTCGTCGCACACAGATTTGCATCCACACCATAATATAACTAATATTTTTGTCTATCTTTACATATTAGATTCAAGTAAAGTAAAATAAAACACTTTTGTTTTTTTCTATAGACTAAAGATTATATAGGCAATCGACTTATTCATTTCTTCAAGACTAAAGCGTCAATTATTTTTTCCATTATTAGCTAAAAATTTGTGGCCAAACAATAATAGCTGTTATATTTGGTTTTTATATATAATATTTCTTGATATACCTATTTTTTTATTATTTTGTTTATGCGTAACAGAAGAACAAATAGTTTAACGTTTGTGCCATTAACGATTTCAATAAATCACTTAGAGCTGCCATGCCATGTGCACTCTTGAACACCCTTGAACTTACGTATATTGTGCTTAACAGACCTCATAGTGATCGCAACGCGAATGTCGCTACTTACCTTGAGACATGGGGTCGATGTCTCAATCGCGTTGACTCAATCGCAATGACAATTGTATTTATCGGTGCCGACTTTAAAATTTTACTTCACGAGTTAAACGACTAGTACAAAATTAGTATTGCTTTTGGATATCACGTATATTATTATTATCAATATACTTTCAAACTATTATTCCTATTTATTCTTAATAAAATTAAATGGTAAAGTTTTAATAAACACAAACAATTTCTCTTACAACTTCCGAATTTTTTTGTTGATTTCTTCTTTTATATCCTTTGAACATAATCA
The DNA here is from genome assembly GCF_030267445.1 of Bombyx mandarina. Classification (NCBI taxonomy): domain Eukaryota; kingdom Metazoa; phylum Arthropoda; class Insecta; order Lepidoptera; family Bombycidae; genus Bombyx; species Bombyx mandarina. Next base: position 6,043,523 of record NC_143228.1, on the reverse strand, counting down.
TGAATATTAATGTTCGATCATTAAAATTTACAGCTTTTTCAATCGTCTTTGAAATCTATTCGTCGTATTTAATATTACATTAAATAATACATTTGATTACCAATTACCCGAAATAATAGTGGTCATCTAACTATTTTAATAACTATCAGTCTTTTAATAGTAGTCATCTAGCCGTTTCAATAACAATTCACGGTTATTTATAGAAACTGATATTCTAAAATAGATAGTTTTTAATAGGAAATAAATATTTACGTCCGACTTTATAATCTATATTAATGACTAATAAAATTGCTCCAAGTATTATCTAACATTTTTGAAATAATTTTAAAAGTTGTTGATAATTCAAAGATTCCCTTTTTGTTTTGTTTTTTTTTTTTAATATATTCATATCATACATATAACAAATATAAATAAAGTTTGTGCAAAAAAGTTCTTTTGTTTTACATAAGATTAGCATAAAATATAAAGAATGAGAGGTCGTTCGTCATTTACATTTCTTTAATAATAAGTCTTTTTATGGGTTTAATTTTATTATTATTTAATTTCGTACCTAAGCTATTAGTTAACCTTAGCGGTTTATGCCAGCGTCTTAGTACCATTATGAACATTAAGCCGTCGACTTTACTACATGCTTTTAGTAGTGTTGTGATGTACCGCATAAAATTCGTCACGGGCAGCGATTTGACATTCGTTTTAATTCACATTTGGTAATGCAGAGAAAGCTTATCATAACCCTCTCGTAATTTCGTCTTACGTAATAACTTAGAAACTCTTTATTACATTTAGCATATAATTAAAAATGACGGACCTATTTTATGGTTGCGGGTGTATCATGAACATTGAACGTATGATTGTATTTGCGGTTGACCTTCTCTTGCCAAACGTGTTTGGCGCATCATAAAAACATAGAACCTCTTTAAGTTTTGATTTTTAAGCAATAGCTTCCTCGGTTCTTTATTTAAATTAATTAACAAATATTTTAGGTTATTTATCATTAGAATAAACTAAAAAAAATAATAATAATAAGAAAATTAAAATTAAAAAAAAACGCACCCTTTATTTCGTTCACAGGTCACGTCAAAGTTACGATAATCAAATTCACTCGGTCGTTTTCTTGAACACAGTAAATCACTAGCACAGACTAGCGGATGTGTCTTCCTCACGGCGCGCGAACATCAACTGTTTGTTGTCTGTCCGTCGGTCGGCGGAGCACGCGCGCGTCCAAGCACCGCTTGATAAAAACCGAACACATACCACGTATAAGCTCGGGTATATGTAGGTACGATAAAAAATTGCGAGACAATAAGATTTTTCATTCTGTAAAATCCATACGAAATACTGCTATTACGTAATTACGTAGATGCAACTTTTATATCGCTACGGGGCTGCTTCTTCCGCGATGCATCATTAGTTTTCATTTTAATGTTCAGTTACATATCCGTAGCTTATTGTTTTAGCTGCGGATTTAAATTAAACGGTTTCATATGAGAACTCCGTTTATTACGTACCTAAACAAATCATTATTTTCTATGGTTACTTATAGCCGTGAAATTTTAATGTTAAGATTAAAAGAGCCGTAGTGGAGCTCTTCCTCATCAAACCAAGACTTCTAATTTTCAACTATACATCCAGTGATGATCCAACCACTTATTCTAGATTCACCACCCTGCTTCGGTTTGAAGGGTGGAGCAGCCGTTGTAACTATACTTGAGACCTCAGAACTTATATCTCAAGGTGGGTGGCGCATTTACGTCGTAGATGTCTATGGGCTCCAGTAACCACTTAGCTCTAGGTGGGCTGTGAGCTCGTCCACCCAACTAGGCAATTAAAAAAAAAGATGAAATACAGGGGGCTACAAAAATCGCACTATGTATTTAAGACTCTTCACCTTCCATAATAAAGCATTAAGTCTAAACTACCATGTACTTTAGTCTTGAAAATTCAAATTGATGTTGTTCGATAAGTCGCCGAGAACAATATTAAATGACAGGATAATATTAAATACAAGTTTTATGAGAGGCAGAATAGATAGTACCCGAGGAGTTCGTCAGCTTGTTTAACTTGAGATCTTTGTTTCATTTAATTACGTTGCTATTTATAAAAACGAGATAAACAATAACTCGTATTTTTGCAACAATGTTGTCAATTTTATTTCTTCATAAAAAAACTCAATATCGCGATCAAGTCTACTTTTACTAGCATGATTGATATAATATGTCGTTCTAGAAGAATTTTACAAAAATATAAATTTTAAAAGGTTATGTTGTCGTTATACTCAAGACATGGGTGGATGGATGCCTGCTAATATAATACGCTGTCGACTTGTAAAATTGTTTGTTAGCATATAATTAAAGTAATTAATAATTAAATGGTAGAACACTATTTATATATATTAGATAAAAAAAAATATTGGCATATCCTAAACCGTCCTTATGTGTACCTACATAGAATCATTGAATATATTTAAAATTACGAAAAATATATATGATTAAAACTAATGATCAGTGGAAAACATTTAAATATTCCATTCAAAAGATACTTATTTAGAATAAACCACTATTATTATTATTTTTATTTAGTCTGCAAGTGAACCATGGTACAAATGGTTCAAATACTGACAGTCTGTCTGCTAATGCATTCAGAATGCTGCTATAATTATTGTTATTACTATTATTCAACAATTTTATTCAAAATAATAGCGTATTGCCCAAAAATAATGGTGATCGCTTTTAATCTATAATAATTACTTCCACATCACATTAAATAAGTTGCATTTTAAGTTGCGGATTCTGAATGTTTCTGCGCGTGCTTGAAACAATATTTATGATTTATTGCCTAATCATAATTCCTTTAAAACGCGTTGAACACCTGCTTGCTTAGTTAATAACAAAATTATTAAACTTAAATAAACTATCAATAACTGATAATTTGTCGTCAGACCTTTTTTAATAATCAATAAGACACAATACTTGATGAGGTGGGCCGTGAGCTCGTTTGTAAGTTTAAATAAAAAAAAGTCAAAACACCCAACGTAGACGACCTTATCGCTTTACCGGTTTCTTTCTGTCCCAAGTACAAATACTTATTTACCATCCATGAAGAGACGAAATCAAAAAGGAACGCGTACTGTAAACTTACTCGATACAGTAAACGTCACCGATCCTAACAAATCAGTTGCGGCTATGTGTTCCGGTTTTAAGGGCAGAGCCGGTTTTCCACTCGCGAGTTTGTGGTAATTATTTCTAAAAGAATAACCTTTTTTTTTTGGGAAAGAAGAACTACTATATCTCCAAGGCCCTCCCAGTTTTACTAGGATAAATGAGAGAGCACGGGCTTAGCCAGGAGAGATGGGTTTCGCAAACAACTGTCCGAGCGCTATCGAAAGGAATCTAACAGGTCAAGAGGAGCTGCTGCAAGAATGCGTCTACTACTGAATCATAATCGTGACCTGCTGAGAAGATGCGGCGAGAAACTCAGCGGGCTGATGTATGGATTAGGTTTCACGTTGAACTATTTGGCGAGTTCGACGAATACGGTTACCAGGGTCCCTAAGCCTGCTGCTAGTGCTATGGTTAATAACGAATAGATCCATAAGAAAATATTTAGAGCATCCACGGTGACTGGCTCCGGCGAAAACGAGAGTCGGGAAGCACTCAACGGCGGCTACGATGAGGCGCATATCATGAAACATGGCCTTATCTAAATACCACTACGACGCTGACTTCAGGCGTTTTTTGATGGATGATGATGGATAATGGACTTGAGACCCAGATCGTCATGAAGATCGAGGTTAGGTGGTCCAATTGCTTTCCTTTAAAAAATAGATTGAAAGGCCGATGTGTGTGCGGGCACACGAAACTCTAGGCCACTAACATTAGGCCATACGCAAGTTTTCTAAAATGTAATTTTTATGCGAAACGAAATTTTACTCCGCGTGCAGATCTTGAGATGAAATTTGCCCAGAAAGCGGCGAGGTCATTCATGTGTAGGTGAAACGTCATGGTTCAGGATGACACTCCGATACCTGACCTTCGTGGCCCAGGATATCAGTGGGCCGAGAACGATGACCGGAGGAGTAAGATTACGACATCTAATGCGGGATGAGTTTCGAACCAAAATTATCCTTCTGAAGAGTACAGCTTGGTTTTCAAGGGGTTGAACTTTATTCGCTAAGTACGGAACTGGTATCCAAAAAAAAATGTATCCTTAACTGATATTATTTTTTAAATTTACGAACTACAGGTTGGGGTGATCGATTCAATAAAAAATCCTGTAATAATAACTGTTAATAATCTTAAATTTTATTATTTTTCCTCACACCTGCACATGAGATGTTAAAATTGACTTAATTTATGTACATTTAAAATACATTAACGATAAACGAGAACGTTAAAAGAAGCTTATGTAATTTGGTAACCTGAAATCTACCACTACTACAATAACTTTCAACTGTCACTGAATTAACCAACAGAACATGTCATTAAACGAAATATTTTTTTTATTTTACTTACTAGCTGACCCGGCAGACTTCCTAGTGCCTGAATCGATAAATAAATAACCTAAACTTTTGTATGAAATAAACTTAAAAATTGTTAAGTTTATTTAATTCCGAGCATTTTCATATTTATCGAAACCTTTTAAGCCTTCCCTGAACTTCCACAAATAATTCAAGACCAAAATTAGCCAAATCGGTCCAGCCGCTCTCGAGTTTTAGCGAGACTAACGAACAGCAATTCATTTTTATATATAGAGAATATAGATAGATTAGAACAACTTGGCGTCGCGTCGCTCGGTGAAGCAGGAGCTAGACGTCTTCGGCATGACGTGGGAGGAGCTAGAACAGGCTGCCGAAGACCGATGTAAATGAAAGGATTTGATTCGAGCCCTACACCCCAGCAGAGGATAATAGGAAAGAATTAGAATCTTGAATATAAAAAATTGATGAATTTCTACTATTTTTATTGATCGCCATAATCACGCAGTTCACGCCGCCACTCAAAACCTGGATTCGTACCCCAAGCTTCAAATAAGACACTGTAGTATCTTCGAAAATTTCAGATTTGTAATTTACACTTGGAACTAACTTACTAAGCTATGCTAAATGAACAAACAGTAATTTAAATTAACCAGATAACGTTTCCGTAGTAAAGACATGAAAATTCAAATTCAGATTTCGTAACTTTTTGGATAATCACGTTGTGAGAACTACACAGTTTAGGTCATGAATATTTATATATATAGATTTTTTGCATAAAAAAGTGTTAAGTTGAATTGCGAAAACTAATAACTTCAGAACTCAGAATTCGAATACACATTCTTTCTTTTAGATTTTAACATATTGGTCCTGAAAGCTTACATAAGAATCAAATTTTTCAGTCAATCAGTTTTGTAACCCAATAAAATTACAATAAATCCAACGACAAACTATATTCAGGTGAGCTGCCAACTCATTCAAGAAATTAAGATTCACTTCAAGAAATGCTCACTATTATTATTGTTTATATTATGTATTATTATTATTTCTTTTTATTGCTTAGGTGGGTGGACGAGCTCAGGGTCCACCTGGTGTTAAGTGATTACTGGAGCCCATAAACATCTACAACGTAAATGCGCCACCCACCTTGAGATATAAGTTCTAAGGTCTCAACAACTCTTACAACGGCTGCCCCACTCTTCAAACCGAAACGCATTACTGCTTCACGGCAGAAATAGGCAGGGCGGTGGTGCCTACCCGTGCGGACTCACAAGAGGTCCTGCCACCAGTAACATTTATTTGAATTATCGAAGTTAATACTTATGAACTGGTTATATCGATTTAATGAATATTACATCGCTTACATCTATTAATAACATCACTATTTAAAGCAATCGTTCACTAGAACAGATGACAGCATCAAATTATACACTAGTGAATTGTAACCGATTATTAAAATACTGAGCTCGTTTCTATCACTTCCTCTAGTTCTAGTTTAGTTGTTTGCACTTTCTGAACCGATAAGCAATGGTTGAAATAAAAGAGAAAAATTAAAAAACTATGACAAAAAATAATAGTAATGATTAGTTTTGATAGAAAATAAAGGCGGTATTTCTATTATTATAATATAATAATAATATAACATTCAAATTTCAAAATATAGGACATAGTCGTCTGTGACCATGAAAAATAATACTTTATCTAAACATCCGAAATAATATAATTATTATACAATAAAAAACGTGCGAGTAAGCCGTTAAACTAATTTTAATTGTATAAAAAATAAACCGTAATTTAGGTTATTATTTTGGTTTTTGAAAACGAAATTTTCTTCGACAGAGTATTTTGTGACTTGTTCCGGATAGCTTAAGGTGTCGATTCTTATACTTACTAGGCTCATTGGACTCTTGTAATCCTTGATGCATTATTTCTGCTCTACTATTTTTCTTAATATAGATTAATTAATAAATTTCCGAAGCAGTCATACGTTTAGATTTGAAGGATGGAAATACCGTTTTATAATAACTAGTCAGGTCATAAGTATTGTCACACAGTAAAAACTTTTCTTTTAGAATGCTGGCCACAAAAAAGTTTATTGAATTCGAATTTCGAATTGTTCATGACAATAAAAATGTATACTTTTAGAATTTTACTCATTTAATAAATATGGAGTGGACGCTTAAAGAAGACCGTGTTGCAGTTATTGCGTTGCATCGTTGCGGTTACGCGCCAATTCAAATTTTTTACATACTGAAAAATTTGAATATAACCAAAAGATTCGTTTATCGTACCATCAAACGATACAATGAAGACTCTAGTGTAGATGACAGGTCAAGAAGTGGTCGCTCTCGGTCTGTTAGGACTCCAGCAGTGATAAAAGCTGTGAAGGCGCGAATTCAAAGAAATCCCAAACGTAAGCAGAAACTGTTGGCCCTTCAGATGGGGTTAAGCAGAACCACGGTGAAAAGGGTGTTAAATGAAGACTTAGGGCTTCGGGCATATCGAACAAAAACAGGACATCGTTTGAATGCTCGTCTAATGGACCTGAGACTGAAGAGATGCCGCGCTTTGTTGAAGCGGTACGCGGGAAAAAAATATCGGGAAATTCTTTTTTCGGATGAAAAATTTTTTACCGTAGAAGAGAGCTACAACAAACAAAATGATAAGGTGTACGCACACAGTAGTGAAGAAGCGAGCAACCGTATTCCGCGTGTCCAACGAGGTCATTTTCCATCCTCGCTCATGGTATGGTTGGGAGTTTCTTATTGGGGCTTAACAGAGGTACATTTTTGTGAGAAAGGTGTAAAAACGAATGCAGTTGTGTATCAAAATACAGTCCTGACGAACCTTGTGAAACCTGTTTCTCATACCATGTTCAATAACAGGCACTGGGTATTCCAACAAGATTCGGCGCCAGCTCATAGAGCGAAGAGCACACAAGACTGGCTGGCGGCGCGTGAAATCGACTTCATCCGGCACGAAGACTGGCCCTCCTCCAGTCCAGATTTGAATCCGTTAGATTACAAGATATGGCAACACTTGGAGGAAAAGTCGTGCTCAAAGCCTCATCCCAATTTGGAGTCACTCAAGACATCCTTGATTAAAGCAGCCGCCGATATTGACATGGACCTCGTTCGTGCTGCGATAGACGACTGGCCGCGCAGATTGAAGGCCTGTATTCAAAATTACGGAGGTCGTTTTGAATAAACTTTACTGTCATAAGAATCTACGTTTTGTTAATTTCATTTTGGTATATGAATGGTTACATAATGAATAAACTTGTTTCAATAATTTTACATTAAACATGTGACAGAATTTATGACCTGACGGTATGTACATAGGCGGCACTGAAAATTTCGGGAATTAACGAAGTGACACAACATTACTATTTAAAAATGTATTTATTGCTTTTCGAAGTATTCTCCGCGAAATTTGACACATTTTTCCATACGATGGAACCAATCATTGAAGCAACCATTCCATTCGGAAGTTGGGGTCTCCAAAATGGCCGTTTTGTAGGCGTCCACAGCTTCTTCAGGTGATGAAAATCTCTGTCCACGCAATTTATTCTTTATTTTAGGGAAAGTATAGAAATCATTAGGGCTTAGGTCGGGGCTGTACGGCGGATGGTCTAATAATTCTATGTTTTCTTGCTCTAAAAACTCTTTTGTTCTGTGCGCGGTGTGAGAACTCGCATTGTCGTGATGAAGGATGATGCGGCGGTTGCAGTTCTCTTTACGGAGTTCAGAAACGACCTGTGGCAAACAAATGCTAGCATACTATTCTGCATGAACCGTTCTTTGTCCCTCAAGAGGAATAGTCGTAACATGGCCGGTTTTGGAGACAAACGTGGCCACCATTTTTTTTGCAACACTCCGTGAACGAACAATTTTTGTTGGCTTTAACTCATTTTCGAACACCCAAACTCGTGACTGGTTTTTTGTTTCGGGTTCGTACACGTATATCCAGGATTCGTCACCTGATACAATGTTGTATACAGCATTTGAGGATACTGCGTGGAATCTTTCAAGAGTTCTGACGCACCAAGTAACGCGAGCCGCTTTTTGCTCTTCACAGAGCGAATGCGGTATCCATCGGGAAAACAACTTTTTTACACCTAATTGTTCATGCAAGATTATTTGTATTTGACTCATGCTAATGTCTAAAGTTGCCTGAATTTTGCGGTATGTCACATGTCGATCTTCCTCAATCAGCTTACGCACAGCATCAACGTTTTCTTGGGTGACTGCAGTTTTTGGACGACCTTGACGGGGATCAGCACTGAGCTTGACACGTCCACGTTGAAACTCAGCAAACTAGTGATAAATTGTGGTTTTGGATGGGGCTTCATCACCAAATGCAGAAATCATCCGGTCAACACACTGTTTTTGTGTTAAACCACTTCGAAAGTCATAATAAATCATCGCTCTTGAATTTTCTCGAGTCAATTCCATTTTCTCAACGACTAAATAAGTTTGACAAAACCTCGTCACAAGACCGAGAATATTTTTTTAAATAAATAAATGGTATTCGATTTTTAAAACCAAGGAATTTCAATTAAAAAGATTTTAATATGACAGGAACAGTGGAAATATTCCATTCCCGATACTTTTGCTCGTACAACTTAGACTACGATCGTATGCCTCTGAGTGGGTGGTTCCATCAACGGTGTGATGTAGTAAATTAACCCATACACACAGCCCACTGAGTTTCTCACCGGATCTTCTCAGTGGGTCGCGTTTTCGATCCATGCGGGTTAGGTTGCACGTCGACCTCTTTGTCGAGTTTAACGAGTACTGTTACCGGGATCCCTAAGCCTGCTCCTAGTGTTAGACCTGAAGACGTCTAATGTAAAGAATATTGGATCTGATGGATCCGTAAGAACGTGTCTAGGGCGTCGACGGTAACTGGCTCCTGCTTGATCAGGATGTTTGGATGTAAGAATAATATTATGTATATATATAAATATCAATAGTAATAATATCAACTATAGATATATATTTATTGAATATATATTTTTTTTGTAATTTTTAACACACAATTGTCTTAGGAAACTTCTCATTATTTCCGTTTTGTTTTGTATTGAACTATTTCTATGTTATATATTTTAACTAAAACGTAAATTCAAAATGACTATTACATTTTTCAGAACAACAACTTTAAAAATCTTATATCGTTATTCGTCGTTATAAAGCGTTATAACGAACTTATAAATGTCAAATGAAGTCTTAAATAAACATAAAAAATTGAACAACGTCGACGTTCTGCTTTTTTTATAAATACCACAGAAAATAAAGCAATTAAAAGGTTACCTTTTAAAAACAAATTCAAAAATCGTTAATCATTTTACTATCAAGAAAATGTCATTGTTTTTAACACTTAAATAAATAAATAAGCGAACGGCAAACCCGTTCCACTTCGTGCTCTGGTTTGTGTTTTTGTTTCAATTCTACTTCCTAGTTTATCTCTGTGTTGACGAACTACCCGTCTTGCTGAACACATAGACGTAATACACTTTACTGGGTGTACTAAACATAGTAAGCTACAAAAAAATACTAAACATGAAAGTAAGTTATAATCACAAATGTATTTAAAGTATTGAAATATTTATTTAGTTTGTTTGTTAAATATTTAGTTTGTTTGTTTGTAGGTTTAAGGTCTTATGGACCCCAAGTGGGTCAGAGAGCTTCAGCAGTATTTCACCATCGCGATCTAGGCTATGCGCTTTACTTCGGGCCAGGTTAGCCCGATTGTCTTCATCTCCGATACGACAGTATGTCACCAGGTCTACTTGGGACGACTTACTTTTCTATTTTAAATATACTAGCTTTTGCCCGCTACTTCGTCCGCGTGGAATAGCTATTTTGGCATAACGCTAAATTTTACCCGTGACTTCGTTTACGTAGAAAGTGATAATATTTTTTAATAATAGAATCTTAAGGAGCTATTTAAAGTACCTAAATCTCGCTTTTAACCGAATTCAAAAGAAGAGGTTATCAATTCGACGACAATTTTTTTATCTATGTATGTTCACCGATTTCTTGACCGAGAATGCTTGAACCGATTCTGGTAATTCTTTTTTCTTTTTTTTTGTTCGAAAGGATAGACTTCTCGAATGGTCCTGTAATCATCAAGATCTAATGATAGGACCCTGAAGAAATCCAGAAATATCTATAATTTTCAAGCCTATCTTGAAGTTTTTTGGGTATTTTTTATTATTCTTCTTATTAATTGCCGCCTCGCACCGGCCAGCCGGCGCCTTGTACATCAATATTACGCCTTGGTCGTTATTTCGCTGCGATGTTATTTTAAAACTGCGATATCTTCTCATACTCATTAAAATACTCATAGCGAAATACTCATTAAAATCAAGTGAGGGGAAATTTCTGTAAAATTAAATACTTGTAATGAATAACGTATTTATTAGGATAAGAATTAATATCATCTTTATAAAAAACCTTCACAAATTTTAATAATGCTTCATTTTAGAACAAATGTGGTTAGCATAAGAAACGTTATACTGAGTCATCCGTAAAATATAGACATGCTGCCGCGAACCTTTTTTTAAATCTTTTAAAGGGAAACAATTGTAAAACGAATGTCATACATTATTTTAACGAAAATTTAACCGCTTCCGCAGCGCAGCGGAAGCTCTCAAAAGGGGAAATACCCCCGATTTCGAAAACATTCTTTATTGGTGCTCCGCTTGTGTTGGTCTTAGCGTGATGTTATATAGCCTATAGCCTTCCTCAATAAATGGGCTATCTAACACTGAAATAATTTTTCAATTCGAAGCGGTAGTTCCTGAGATTAGCGCGTTCAAACAAACAAACAAACAAACAAACTCTTCAACTTTATAATATTAGTATAGATAACAGTATAATTAATACCGATATACATCTTAATATATTTCCTTAAAAGTTTGAAGTGTGTAAACATAACGAAGTGTACCTAGATTTATGCTACCTCAAGGCACTATTCGCATTATTAATTGCATTCGGCAATTAAAAATTACTCTACTGTCTACTCTCAGTTACCTCTTTTTTTAACATGCTTCGTCAAAAAGTACAATACTTACTTTCAGCTGCAAGCGTCGTCATAAGTAACATATAGGTCCACGCTAACAGCAATGCGCGCGTAAGCATCGGCTAGTCAAACAAGTTACCTCTTTTACTTGTATAATACAATATGAGTCTAGTTAGAAAGTTTTTTTAAATTTCTCAAAATTAAAATTCGAGGGCATGAATAAACGTATACCTGGTTTTATATGTAACGTCCATGAGTAAACACTATAAATGGAGGCAAACGCATAAGTAAGGTCGTGTCTGCACGCCAGTTTTTGTTGCGATGAAATCGCTATGAAATCTCTTCTTATCACAATTAACCGTGTATCATTTTGCGATCTCACGAACCTTTTACGTAACATGTGTTATTACAACAAATTCAATTTTCTTTTTCTTCTGTAAAATCAAATAAGCGTTACTCCTTATTCGTACACTCATTTCATTGAGGAATTATAAATTTACAAGATTAACTAGAAATTCTAGTTAAATTATTAAGTACACTTTCGTTTTTAACAAAAGTTTTAAATCGGTTTCTAAAATTGATGCATACTTTTCCTATAATAAAATATGAAATGCCGGTGTCACCCAGAATCATATACGGATATCTACGTTCAAGCCTGTCCGACTATTTAAAAATTATGGTAGAATAAAGGGTTACATTTACATATATGAATCCTGAAGACATTACTTTCCTTTTTCAGACAGACGTGTGAATAATCTTAAGCGCGTACGTGTGTCTACAAAATGTCCGCTAGTATCGTTATCAACCATATGTAGGGACCTTAATAATCCCAAAACCGGTTTACATATTACATCGATGAACTAAAAACTTGATGCGAAGAACGTGTTGATAATCAAGGTCAATGTTAAGTAATAAATCGTTAAGCGTATCTATTTATTTCCTTGCTTCGAAGGCTTAGGAAAAGCGTGAACATCATTGACGATTAACTCTCATAAGGAAAGGCTAATGACCGTAGTTCTTTTGTTCTTGAAAATATAAATAAACTGAGAATTGAAAGGGAAATATTTATTAAAACAATTTATTTTATTGGAAATGATCTTATATGTGAACATTGTAAATAATAAAAAATAAAAATACGGTGATCGGCCTCTTTTGGTGGCTCTTTTGTATTAAGCTTTCATTTTATTAGTTGGCTAATAAGTACCACCATTCTTCCTCTTTCAGTCACTCTGTCGTTCTGAATTCATGCGTCAAAGTCAGTGATGGCATTCACGTTGTCATGTCACTTTGGAACCCCGAAAACTACTTTACAACACGTGAACCGTGAGCTAGTTCACCTGTCTAAGCAATAAAAAAGTCTCAAGTTCAATGACGTCATTCACGCTGACGCCTATCATCTCTGCCTACCGCTAAAAGCATGAGTTCGGAGACACATTTAGATCAAACAAGAATACATCATTTTTTACTCTTGCATTCTACATAGATATAACCATCAAGTCTTTTTTTTTTTTTTTTTTTTTATTGCTTGGATGTGTGGACGAGCTCACAGCCCACCTGGTGTTAAGTGGTTACTGGAGCCCATAGACATCTACAACGTAAATGCGCCACACACCTTGAGATATAGTTCTAAGGTCTCAGTATAGTCACAACGGCTACCCCACCCTTCAAACCGAAACGCATTACTGCTTCACGGCAGAAATAGGCGGGGCGGTGGTACCTACCCGTGCGGACTCACAAGAGGTCCTACCACCAGTAATTACGCAAATTATAATTTTGCGGGTTTGATTTTTATTGCGCGATGTTATTCCTTCACCGTGGAAGTCAATCGTGAACATTTTTTGAGTACGTATTTCATTAGAAAAATTGGTACCCGCCAGCGGGATTCGAACACCGGTGCATCGCTCAACACGAATGCACTGGACGTCTTATCCTTTAGGCCACGACGACTTCAAAATCACACATTAAAGTCACAATTAATCTCAACGCGGGCGAGATCTAAACTGCTTAAGATACTAACCACAGACTTACCACACTCGATTAGGTGTGTTTGTAGTTGTTTTTCAGTTTTTTTTTTTCTTCAAATGTAGCTCAGAGTAAGCGAAAAAAGTGTGGTTTGATGACATGATTTACAAGCGTTGAGAATCGTTTTTTTTTTCAAAGCGTCCCTGTATGTTAGTGAGTAATAGAACAACGGAACTGAAGTCATATAACAAAACTTCAACTTCCTGTAATGAAAAACAGCGCTATTTTTCCAGTAATGGTAAAACTAATGATTCGTAAAGCTTAATGAAGTGTAATTTTAAAAATTAATAATTATTACTCTCATAAATCTTGCTATTATATACGTACATTTTGACTTCCCTGTTATTATTTAACATTTTTACGAGTATAAAGTTGCTAACACTAATGAATCGTTTCAAATCTGATGAATTCACTACAAGAAGAATACGCAACTGTATTCAAGAGAAATAATATTGCATAATTTATTGAAATCAATCAAGCCGTATACATAAATCAGTTCGTATGGTTCATTCAAATACAAAGCCGTTACTTTTCTAGCACTAAACTAAGAAAAATTAGTTCTTCATAAAAAAATTAATATTTTAATAGTTTTTGAAATTTTGACAATAATTTCATGAGATTTGGCTTATTCTAAAAGAAAAATCTCCGAGGATGTCGGAATTTTGTCCCCCAGACGAAACATATTTCTATTTTTTAGGAAAACCAAACAAATAGTACTAGTAGAGCTTATAAATATGCCTAAAAACCATACAATAAAAAGAAATTAATATTACGATCTCTTGAACGAACTTACCAATAAGGGAAACGTGGTTAGTTTTTATGCTTATATGTTGAATCAAGAGCGAGAGTTATACCAGCTAAATCTCTCTATAACCTACTAAAAGACTAAGGCTAGTCAAGAACTTCCGTAAATTCTATACTTAAACAAACATCTTAAGCAGCACTAATATATTCTTATAAAATATAGCTAGGCAGAGAGAGGAATGTGGAGAATGGAGGTAAGTGTAATGCGCATAGATAGTGGCCCCTAAAATCTACAGCAGCATTGGAAATTCCTCGCTCTGCAACACAATGGGCCCGGCACCTGCGTGGTGAATTCGTGTACTGCTAAAAAATTCGTCTCATCCACTAAAAAAACCAGATTGAATTTGTCTATAGTACGCGTGGCTAATGATAAAATTGTAAGTGCTAATAAAATCCAATCCAATGACTGAGAATGAATGAAACTTTCCGAAGTCACGAATTAAATACATCCCAATATTTTTAATTTCTGTAGAAAAGAAGAATCTTAAGTCATTTAAAATAAAGCCTGTTAACTATAAGACTCTTACATCCCAAGCACTCTAGAGAAGTGATGTTGTTTTTATAGACCGCAATAATGCTCTAACAATAGTTAGTTCGAGGTTTATTCCTGCCTTCGAAGGCGACCAGTTTACGACCCTCCTAGTGGTGAATGATGATCATTTTTTTTGCTTATATTGCTTAGATGGATGGACGAGCTCACAGCCCACTGCCCAAAATCTACTCAGTTGAGCTGCCAACTCGTTCAAGAAATTAAGATTCACTTCAAGAAATGCTCACTATTATTATTGTTTATACTAGGTATTATTATTATTTCTTTTTATTGCTTAGGTGGGGGGACGAGCTCACGGTCCACCTGGTGTTAAGTGGTTACTGGAGCCCATAGACATATACAACGTTAATACGCCACCCACCATGAGATATAAGTTCTAAGGTCTCAAGTATAGTTACAACGGCTGTCCCATCCTTCAAACCGAAACGTATTACTGCTTCACGGCAAAAATAGGCAGGGTGGTGGTACCTACCCGCGTGGATTCACAATAGGTCCTACCACTTAGTAGACAGTAGTATTAACGGATATGAGAAATGACAGAGCCACAGCCAAAACACTACCAAGGACTCTTTTCAAATTGGTTACGTCTGACGTCTGACGAATCTACGACAGTTAGCAGCATGAAATTTCCAATGCTCCTGCAACATTAGTTTGACATTTTTTTAATTGAATCAAATCTTAATGGAACTTCGATATTCGTTCAGTTTCCAATATTTAAAAGCAAGTTAACATACCTATATATCAGGACTGTTCTTAGGTGACACAATTAAAAAAAAATCTAAAAGTTGAATACATTTGAAATCTTAATCTACTTTAAAACCAATTAGTAAGTTTATTGACTTGAGTAAATCAGTAATTTCAAATGTTTTCGGTTTCCGATACGATGTCATGTCGTTGCGTCACTTATTAATATTTGATTTTGATTGCAGAATTTTATGTTATTTTAAAAGTTAACTATCACATAAATCAATCTAATACGTTTTACAACTTTATTGTCTGTACAATAGCTTCTACTACGCAATCCACATTAAATCGGTACGTTTATAATCCCGGGACAGAGTTCAATTTCGAAGCTATTATATCGTAATGTGGATATATAAAGTAACTTAAGTAGCGGTAGGCAGCGACTTGGCTCTGCCCCTGGCATTGCCGAAGTCCATGGGCGACGGTGCCCACTCATCATCAGGTGGGCTGTATGCCAACAAGGGCAATAAAATTTTTTTTTAGTTATATAGCTTAGAAATAAACAGGGGAACGGTGCCCAAAACTAAAGATGAAATAAATCATGCCCAAGGCCTAAAATAGAAACGGACTGGACATGTAAGTTAAAAAAAAGTTAATATAGCGCATGCAAAAAGGTGATGACCAAAGATCGTAACAGTATGGAAAGGAGCTGCAAAATACACAGCATTCCTCCATCACCAGATTGGCTATGGACTCCCTTAACCATTTAACACTAGATTAGACATCAACTTGTTTATCCATTTATGCAATAAAAAGCGCCTGAGATCCAGATTACATTTAACATTATTTCACTCCTAACATCTAAATTTATCCATCGACGTGGATATAATTATATTTCGTCTTTCCTGACATAAATATTCATACATCAGTATCAGATCTTCAATTCAATGAACATGTCGTAACTGATCTAATATTAAAAGCCATGGTCAAATGCCATCAAGATTGTTTTCAAATGTATTATTTTATCAGACAAATAACATTAAAAACGTTTGTTACGGATCACGGAGTAACTATAAAACAAGGATACAGGATGTATCGTACGCATAGCTCGAATTGATTTTTTTTTATATAGTTTAATGTTATGTTTTAAAAGGATTTGAAGAAATGGATAGGCTTTCTATGAATACAATTATTGGATTAGATTGTCTTAATTGACTGGCAGAATTTGCGCCGCATTCTAACTTTAACTCTAGTATCTATATATTAATACGTGAAGCAAAAACTTTGTATCCCTTTTTACGAAAATTGCGCGGACGGAGGAGTATGAAATTTTCCACAGTTATAGAGAATATAGAGAAGAAGCGCACAATGCTAATTTTTTTTTTTTTATAATGCATAAAAGATACATTAAATCAATAAAGAAAACATTACACACACTACATACTATGTATTTGACGCACACACGCATGCATACTATTTATTGTCAAACTTTTGTTCTTGACGTCTGTTGTCAAATTGAGTATAGAATAAGGTTTGTCTTTGTTAATATTTTTTATAGTGTAGTCTTGGCGAAATTTGTGATTATAGAAGTATAAAATACAATCATAATAGTGTACAAACTTACAATTCCAATTAATATAGTCGAACTTCGACTATTGCGGGACCTCTAGTTCCTAAAAATAGCTAGAAATATTCATAACCATATCGTTAATTTTCATAATAAGTATTGGAAATTGTTGTTCGTTTGCTAATTTATTTGCTTTCAAAGCTATGTGCTGGAAAGAAAAGATATTATTACATTCGAAGCACCTTATTTCATTAAGTTATGTTTATTTAAAAAAACACACCATTGAAGTAAAATAAATTATACTAGGCCGATTACCTAGCCGTTGGTGTGATCAAGTAACCGCTCTAACTGGGTTGCCAGTCGCAACCGCCATTCGAGCAGCTGAGGACCGGACGAGATGGAAACAGCTCACGAGACGGGCAACGGTCAAGTTTCAGGGACACGACCTTCAGCAATGAAGAAAGCGACGAAGAAGAAGAAGAAGTAAAATAAAATATTAGAAAATTACACAACTATTTTCTCAAAATATCGAAAGACTACAATTGATAATATTATAATCGATTGTGATAAAGCTATATAAAAAACGTAATACTAAACAATTATACAAATATATCAGAAATATTAATCGGATTTCTGACAACTTAACTAGGCGTTACTTTATAATTACATGGTGCTTGATAATTATGTCATTTATAACATGATCATTTCTTCAACATTGCACGTTAATTTAACTATAGTACTTGAAAGTTGAAATCAAGACATATATTTTTTTTTTTTTTTTATTGCCTTTGTAGGCAGACGAGCGTACGGCCCACCTGATGGTAAGTGGTTACCGTCGCCCATGGACTTCAGCAATGCCAGGAGCAGAGCCAAGCCGCTGCCTACTGCTTAATACTCTCCACAAGCCTCGTTTGAAGAAGGACATGTCATAGCGTTCGGGAAACACCGTGGAGGGGAGCTCATTCCATAGCCGGATGGTACGTGGAAAAAAAGACCTCTGGAAACGCACTGTGGATGACCGCAGTGGCTCCAGGTAGTATGGATGAACTCTACTCCGGTGGCGGGCGGTGCGATGGTAAAAACGAGACGTTGGTATCATCTCGAACAATTCCTCAGAGCACTCCCCATGGAACATTCGGTACAAAATACAGAGGGACCCGAAGTCCCTCCGCAGACCCAGAGGCTCCAAGCGATCCGAACGGCTCTCTTCTGTATGGAGTCAAATGGAAGAAGCTGGTATTTGGGAGCCCCGGCCCAGAGATGGTTTTATACTGATTCTATTAAAATTTACATTATGTGCTACAAAAAAATTGTGTTAACGTTTCATTACAAACGGCAGTTAGTGGACATTCGGCACTCCCAATGATTTACTTCATCAATTCGAATGCTTGTTTCGATTATAAGTCTTACTAATCGTATTGTATGATAATATGACAAATCATAATGGCTGTCAAATAGCCTCCGCTCTCCGCTTGCTAGCGAACAAGTATTTGACAATGACAATGATATGACGCCCACTGTATCATTCCTCGCTGCTGTTTTGAATGGGGACATTATTAAATTCAAATCGTTTGCTCCTAGTGCCCTTTAGCGTCCGCTACTATTTAATCAGATTGCGTCATAGCTATTTTTTACGCTGTCAAACATTATATATTTCTAGAATGTTAATCCAATAGAGATAAGATAATAAACCCGATATTATATAAGAAATTCTGAAAAAGTGCCCGTAGCAGAGTTTTTGCTATATTATACAGAGGAGTAAGCGAGCTCACAATTCACCTGGTCTTAAGTGGTTCCCGGATCCAATAGAAATCACAACACGAATGCCGCCACCCTCTTTAGACTTGAAGTCCTTCGTAAACATGGGATAAGTACGTAATTCATAAATAATTAGTACATAAGCCACGATGATTTCAGCCAGTTATCTGGTCTCATCGACGTTTATGGTCATACCCAGCATCATCAGAGCAGAAACAGTTCTCTTATTATTATTTTTATTCTAAGCTAATTTAGCTAGCTATAGCTAATTTATATGCTTAGATTTTAAACTATCAAAGCTGAGACTTATACTTAACTTAAAATTATACTAGATTTGTTTCATAAAAAGCCGCATCCACGAATCCACCGAAAAAATTACACATATTTTTATTTATTTTGAATTACGAAAGATCACTTAACGCCTTACTAATTCTGTTCGTGTTCTGAACCAAGTTGTTACTTATAAGGAATAAAAAGATTTGTGGTGGACGAAAAACGTGGCACTTACCGATTGCAAACAAGATTATCGAGTCAAAACACGTACCATCTGAATCATGGTTCAAATGCGAATCGATTGTGTCACATATAACAAAAATTGTTTCAATGTTTTGACTTAGATAATGCGCCTAATATGAATAAATAAAAGCTCCCAGTGAATCCTCTGGGCATTGTAGCAAGTGAGAACCATAGACAGTGTGGCTGCGTGCTGTTCGAAAAAGTAATCGATTGGGTGGAAATAACAGACTAGAACAAGATACACAGCTATAATATATTTAATGTCAAAGTACCAGCGACAAAAAAAAATAAAATTATTAACATTAACTTTTAGTAACAAACGAACTGTTTTTCGGCATCACCATTTTTTTCGACTTAGCCTGCACACTAAAAACTATTTTAGGTGAACAGAATACACTGACGTCTAAAAAAGTATACCCAATCACGTAGTTTTTTTCCCTTATCTGCCCGCAGATAGCCTAAGGGCCAACAAGGGTGAACAACTTAAAACTTGATAATAATAAACAAAGAACAATACGCCTTAACAACACACAAATTACAATCCAACGCTTGCACTTAAACAGTCGACGTCGCCCAAAACACGTCATTACGGATCCTCCCGATCCATTAACGGTGCTTTTAGGTACCACAAGCACCGGTCACCGTTCTCGACGAACCCGTCGCTTGCGACGAGGGGCTCGACGAGCGAATCAACCCACAGACATATCCCACTGAGTTTCGATTCTGCGAAGCACTGCTCTTGCTAGGGCCAGTGCTAGCAACACTCCGGTTTGAGCCCCGTGAGCTCACCTACATGTTAAGACAAAGCTGATATAGCCTCTCAAGGCTATTAGCATAGGTAGGGAAAAAACGGTTCGATAACATGAGTATTTTCAAAACTTTTACACTTTAAAAACTACTTGAGTATGCATCCTTATTCTATAGTTTCAAATCTAAAATAAATCAAATTTCTCATAATTTTCTATGCACGATTTTAATTTGTTCGCATCGAGTAGCGGTTTTGGAAACATGAGCCGCTGATTTAACATCAGGCGAGGCTTGCGGAGAGTCAGGCTGCATGCTCATCTGCCTAAAGGAGCAACAAAATACAAAAGCTTTTAACTACCCCTGGTAGAGCCTCTTGTAAGTCCACACGGGTAGGTACCACCACCCTGCCCATTTCTGTTGTGAAGCAGAAATGCGTTTCGGTTTGAAGGGTGGGGCAGCCGTTGTAACTACACTGAGACCTTAGAACATATCTCAAGGTGGGCGGCGGCATTTACGTTGTAGATGTCCATGGGCTCTGGTAACCACTTAACACCGGGTGGGCTGTGAGTTCATCCACCCATCTATGCAATAAAAAAAAAACTTTTTCTTATTACACTAAAATTCCATTATATGTTTCTCTATTAAACGCATTCCTTTGGAGTATATTGTGTATAGTAATTAGATCACTTTGCAGTAAGCAGTAACTTGGCTTTGCCTGTCATTGCTAATGTTCGTGTGCGACGGTGACTATTTACCAACAAGCGGGCCGTATACTCATCTGCTTATAATAGCAACAAAAAAAACTTCCCGTACAACGTACTTAACGATGATACTAGATTTTGAAAAATTAACAAAACATATTAGACTAATCCACTTTCTGATTTGCTTGTAAGGATTTTACGGCGCGTTTCCGTATTATTATTCAATACACTACAGTATTATTAGTTTCACAGACTTAATGCCGTAAAACAGTAAATATTGACACCCATAAATCTTAATTACAACATCACAAGCACTCAGTCTTAGTCTTACTTAGTCACAGTTTCGAGAGCAACAGACCAACAGACAACCTATTATTTCTATCGGGCCTACCGTAATATGCATACTCTAGACATTACAACAAAAAATACGGTACAGTTAAATTTAATTTCTATGTATTTAAAAATAATGTATAAAATTAAATTACTGATCCAGTGATTTTTGCAATATTGATCTACTTTACAAACACAATATTGAAAAGTTATTTTGACATGGTGTGAGCATTCATTAGCACCCATAGACACAGCCCACTGAGTTTCTCGCCGCATCTACTCAGTATGTCGCGTTTCCGATCCGGTGGTAGGTTCTGCGAAGCACTGCTCTTGCTAGGGCCAGTGTTAGCAACACACCCGGTTTGAGCCGCGTGAGCTCACCTATACATCCTTGCTGATAGCCTTGAGAGTTTATCCTCTCAAGGATATCAGCATAGGTAGGGAAAAAAAGCATTCGTTATTGAATATTAAAACTAGCGATCACCTGCTAACATCGACTACAGAAGTTTAATTGACATGGACAAGAATCGGATTACAGTTACGCAAGCCTGTCACAACATACAATCAACTAACATGAAACGGATTGTTACAAGCAATCTTTTGCTTTAAACACCTTCGTTATAATCAATACCAAGCTGATAATCGCGGCCGAAAGATCAACCAGTTCTTACGCATTGCGGAACAAATGGAAGGAATTACATACTGATTGTGAGATTGTTTCAATGAGACTTACGCAAATCAAAATACTTAGAATTCTTTAATTTAGTAGCACTTCACTGCTTCATTCACGCCGTCTGTTGTTGTAGTACTTAGGTACTTGCTTGTACCCTGCGTGGTAGACGCCGCGCAGCGCCTCGCGCGCCTTTCTCAAGGCGTAGTCTCCCGGTAGGAATTGGAAGAAGAGGAGGACTTTGGTCTTCCTCTTCTCCCTCTTCTTCTCTGGAGGCGCCGGAGTCCGACATAACCCGGTCTATTACCCCTCTCGACCGGGTATCCGTAAATGGATTCCCCAGCGTTAAAAAAAAAAAAAGGTACTTGCTTGTATTTAAATTGTAACGTTTTTTTCTTGTAAATACAACTTTTGCCCTGTACAGCGAATTATCTCATAAAATAAAAAATTTGAGTTTAAAAAAAACTTTAATACATTAAAACTACTTTTATGGTTTTATCTCTCGTTTCTCATTATCATTATATATTTTTCCAGATAATTTAGTTTCATTAATTTACAGTTAAAATGTATTCCAACTATTCCAAAATAAAACATAATATTTTATTATTGTAGACACAGCATTAATTAGTTAACGCAGCTTACCTACCACAGCAGCATTAACCTACCTATATTTATACGCAATATTGAAATCTGTATTCTATTAAATAATGGTTGCCGTATCCTTTGAAAATACAGACATGACTGCTTCTCAGCAAAATTAGGATGTTGCTACTCGTGCGAACTCACAACACGGATTAAAACACAATTCTGTAGAAAATACAAATCGTTTACCGCAAGCTAATCTCAATAGCTAACCAAGTCATTACTCACATTTAAATACCTTTAACCTAGATGCGAGGTGAAGTTAGTAAATCGAACAGTAATTACCACACACGTGGAACCCAGTTTGACCCCGGTCCCTGTGCAAACGATAAACGCTTTTTAATGAACCATATCATTTGCCGTATCGAGGAGAATTCCCTCAATTAGACTGCGGTTAAAGGGTCATGTATTTCGAAAGGAAGACTCTCCTGAGATCAGCTTATTTCACCACAACACCTATCTTAGGGCTATACAACACGCGCACGAAACAAACGTATCTCCGATTCACATTATTTCAAAATCTGTATAGTGACTATCTGGTAGCTCTGTTCCAAACCAGTAAATAGTATTTTCTTGTATTTTTTTATGCGAACATGATGAAAACGAGGTTGTGTTGGTGTAAAAATAATTTTAGCTTTGCAATTTGAAATAAATGTCTGATATAAAATGAATTGCCGTTCGTTAGTCTCACTAAAACTCGAGAACGGCTTGACCGATTTGGCTAATAAAATTTTGGTCTTGAATTATTTGTGGAAGTCCAGAGAAGGTTTAAAAGGTAGATAAATATGAAAATGCTCGAAATTAAATAAAAATAACAATTTTGTTTTCCCTTTAATATGTCCCCCGTCAGACGGATTCCTTTTGTTTGTTTTTAATTTATTTCATATAAAAGTTTAGGTATTTTATTTATCATTTGAGGCACTACGAAGTCTGAGGGGTCAGCTAGTTTGAAATAAATATCTGGGCACGGTATTATGTTTATCGTATAATCTTATAGTGTCGACAGTTGTAATCTGCCCGGGCAGTGGAGAAAACTGTCAGGATGCACGAAAACCCAACGATTCTACTGACTCTAGTAACCAACAGTAAACAGTAATTGATTTTAACAATACCAGGGGTACAGTTTAAAAAAAAATCGAAATTGCTCCGATTTCCATTACGTCTATTATTATTGGCACAAATTTCGGTCAAATCGTAAAATTAAAATAACCAATTAAAGATCATATTTTGACTTGTCAATTATAATTACATTGTGAAATTGGCAAGTCAATCAATCGATTACCACATAGCTTAAGACAAGATATTCAAAGTGGACTCCGCTAATCAAGTCTCTGTTAGCTGATAGATAATTTTTACTAGATTTGCCGAGCTGTTTCACTTAAATAAAATTAAGAATTAGACTAGGCAATTATTAAACATATAAAGTTTCGACATAAAACATCCAAAGAAAAAGAAAAAAAAAATTCTTAATTATTATCTATGAGATTTTTTTATTTAGGCAAACGAGCATACGGTCCACCTGATAGTGAGTGGTTACTATCGCCCATAGACTCAGCAATGCCAGGGGCAGAGCTAAGCTGCTGCCTACCTAAAAATATACACACAAAATTGAATTCAGTAATTATTATTTAAAAAAAAATACAGAATGGTATTCTCAGTTTTATTTACAGGCAGCGAGGGCGCTACGGCTCGACATGACTTTGTATAAAACTATATGTTTTTGACTGATCAATAACAAAAACTACTTAAACTACGTGCAAGTGGTACCACAGGGTACATCTAGTAAGTAATAAACCAAAGAAGGCTTTATATTCTCGATTAGACGAACTGTTAACGCTTGCTATTGATTGCCAATTTAAGATTCAATTTATGTCTCAAATCATTTCAACTAGGTTGAAAATGAATACACAGATCTTCAAGATGATTGGTGTTCGATTTCAAAATTAATATCCGGACATTCGCAAAACATAATTAGGGTTCACGACAGTCAAATTTGTCAGATTGTACGATAAAATCTAAAGTGTCTTCAAAATTAATACATGTATGTTGTTGGGAAACGTATTATGGAGTTAACATGAAATTATTGATAACTAGTGCAGATAAGTAAATGATCATTGCTTTTAAATTAACTTTTTATAGTTTTTTATTTATTTATTGCGACATAAAAATAAAGCTCATTTTCTACAAGCATGAATATAATTGAAAACTCATAAATATTACATGTTTTTCTTTTAGATACTCTAATTTAGAGCTTTAGGTACAGAGGATCGACTATGCGATAAAAGCTCCGACACTTTCCAGTTACAAACACAAATAGCTCAAAGTGATATTTTGAGACAAATTACGAATGAATGAACACGAAATTATTTTAATAATTTATTCTTAATTTAAATAATAATATACATTTACTAAAAAAAAAACTGTGTTGTTTTTATCTTTGACGTATGAAGTACTAGCTGTACCCGCCCGCTTCGCAAGGCATTTACAATTAACATTATTATTTCTCACCCCCACAAAGATTCTCATCATTAACGCCCCCGCAACTGGTGTAGGGAGTCCATCATTCATATAAATATTAGCCTATCCATTAAGTACATGTGTTTTCTACATGGATACCAAGTTTGAAGTCAATCGGATGCACGGTTCAGTAGCTATGACGGAACATCCGTAAAAACCACTGTAGATTTATATATTAGTATAGAAAAGATTTACGGCCCATCTTGTGTCAAATTGTGCTAACGGGCTAATAGGTATCAACAAAGTAAATGCCACTACTCACCTTGAGATATGAGTTCAAGTTTCAGTTCAACTTACTTAATAATAGCAAAATACTAACTTAAAATCTACTACGTTAACCAAACCAGCACGTGCATTAGAACACGAAACATTGCAATGCAAATCCATGTCTCCTTCCAGTAAAGCCACTGATTTAAACCGGAGCGAAATCATCTTTGTGTTGAAATAGCTCATCAGATCGTGAGGAAGCAATCTCTCTGAGTGCACGTCGCTAATTCACGATGAGATTTAGGTAAAATAGCGTATAGTTAATTTAATTCCAGTGTTATACTCAAGAGATTCAATTATGTAGGTTTCTTTATCAGAGAAACGCGTTATTACCCCATACGAGTACCACTATTGTGTCTAGTGTTGCAGTGGGTTTTATTTTTATTACTTGATCTTAATTGTGGAATTAATTCGTGAACATATATGAAGTACGTATTTCAAGAGAAAAATTGGTATGTGCCTGCCTGCAGGATTCGAAAATCGGCCCAATCGCATCGGTCCATAGTCTATATCAGGCCTGGGCAAATGGCGGCCCGTAGAATTTTGTCTGGCCCGTGAAGCATTGTATATGTCGCCGCAACGATTTTTAGAAACTTGATTTTAAGTTTATTCATTATAAAATTATTGTTTAATTTATTTAATGACGATTTGTTGATTTGTGAACAATGTCGCAATGTCAATGTCGTTAATAATTAGGCGTTGTTTTACTACGAGGCCGAATTCCTTTAACTACCTCCATTTTTGTTAAAATGGTGGTAGTCACATTTATTGTGATTGGTCAAATCTAAGACATGAATTACTTTCGCTGATAGATTATTTTAGTGCTAATATTTTAAAATCAATTGTAATAAAATCAAATCAATTTAACAAAGTAAAACTGCATCGATTACCTTAATAATTATTTTGTAAAAATATTGTGGGTAACTCTAAATGTTATGGTGTTGAACAAATGGTATAAAAAGGGAGTGACCTGCGTCACACCGGCACTTTTGCTCCAGCTCTCGGAAAGGAAACATTGTGAGTACAATCTATGTCGGTTTGCATTTAAAAATGTTTAACTAGGTAATTCTTGTGAGTTCATAATTAAAAGTTGTGAAATAATTATGACTTACTTCTCATTAGTAAAATTCATTTGCATACCTTCCTTCCAAGCCACGATTTAGTGGTTTGTATTTCATGTAAATTACATACATTGAAATCACGTCTTCCCTTTTATTTACACCCATAACCTCATTTTATTCGACATATATATTATTATTAAAAACACAAATATTAGTTTTTTTCTAATATAAATTAGTGCATAAAAAGTTTTAGATAAAATATTAAGCAATACTTATACACATTATCAGGGCCGGTGGGAGCCACAATTTTCTCCCGGACAACCGCTCTTTTCAGCGCCTCCTATTCGAAAATATAATTATGATAATTGAACAATCACAGTATATATAATAGGCGCACAATTTTATTAGTTATTGTACTTATTATATCACATTATTGCATAAATAAACAAAATAACTTAAATCTAAAGCCGCCATTTTCTCCTGCGATATATTGTTGCGATATATGCAAGTTATTTTATACTAATTTTAATTTGGAGAAATATCTTTCCGTAATAAATTCACGAAAAATTAAACGAAATAAAAGCTGATAGAACATTTTCTTTTCAATTTTTTTATTCAAATGACTTGATAAATAAATATTTTGGTTTTAAAATTGACATCCTTAGCAAAAACTATACTTAAAATTAGAAAAAAAACTGTTTGGCCCGAGGTCAAATTTTCATCTGCAATGTGGCCCAACTATCAAAATATTCACCCACCCCTCGTCTATATGAATGCACTGGCGTCTTAACCTTTAGGCCACGACGACTTTAAAAACTGTTTTCTATAAAACTGTCTTCTTTTAGAAAATGTCATACGGCAGATATAAATAGAATGGCGATACCTACTCGTGCGCATTTACATATACCTTAATAATAACGCAAATTCATTAGGGTTTGCGGGTTTGATTTTTAATATGTCAATATTATTTCCGTATTCATTAATCAAAGCTTGTGTTTCATTATAATTACAGACTGTACTTATACATACACACATTGTCTAGATTTGATACGAACAAATACCAACTGAATCGAATTTGACAAAATTTGATATCGAAATAGGTTGAGCTCGGTGAAAGAATACAGGTTACTTTTTTAACAACAGCGTTTTTCGCATCGTTAAACCCTCAGATGCAAAATCTTTATTTACCGTTTGATCTTCCGATAACTGTAACAATTCCGAGAGCACGACACCATGATAATAAAAAAAACCAGTCAAAATGACTTTGAGTTTTGATGGACTTTAGCGCGGTTTTTCGGTTTTGATTCAATTGGAAGGCGCCGCTCGGAAGCTTGGTAACTATTGTGCATGTCAAACTTATAAGCTCGCGTCTCGTCATCAGTAACAATGCATTTCCTAAATGTTGTGATTTAGTTTTTGGAGAAAATTCAGATCTTTTGGAACTAGTCGAACTGTAACATATTTCCTAACCAAATGATTATTTAAAATGGTAAGTTCGTCTCGTGAGACACAGAAAGGTCAGCGGCTATCTCTCTCAAAATTAAATGAGGACTTTCAGTTTAATTTTTTCTTTGTTAAGTTGCAGACGTTGATGACTTACCAGAGCGAGAGGAATATTCCATCACTACTCGACCGCTTTTGAACGATTTATACCGCTCATAAGCAAGTGTTTTTGTACGAACACAACTGAGTCAGGCTCGGAATATACGAAGTTCTTCAGTTGAAGGGCATATTTTACCTCCATCCTCAAGGGATGTCAAAACAAGCGGTCGTTATAAGAAGCCTTCCTTCATCGTCGAGATTGTTCGTCAATACATGAAATATTAATAACAATCAAGCAAAGTATGCCTAAGCAATTGTCAGTGATATCTGAGGCTAGCTAGTATTACAAGCCGTGACATTAAACTTTATGTTAATTTATCAACTAATGTTATTTAACATTTTGGGCGGTCTAATGACTGGATTGGCAAGGATTAATATGCAAGTAATGCGTGTTGCATCGAAATGCAACGCTTACACAATTAAATTCAATGCCCAATAAAACCATTCATCTACATAAATGTTACATAAAATATGACATGACATAGTGATGTTTATAACGCTAATAAATAGTTGTTAAAATATCAATTACACTTAATTTGTACCGCTCCATTTTAATTGGAATATTTCTTGTCATCTAACCTTACAATTTACTAATAACTTTGCGACTTCAAGCTCACACTTTATTTTATATTTATTCCATTTATTTTATTTTATTCACCTTCATTTTTAGAAAATAATTATTGTTCATTTATAGGTTACGGCTACGTGTAAAAAATAAAAATATATTGTACAATAATTACATTAATTTAATAATTATATTAATTTACGAATTTCGTCGAAAACACTGCAAAAAGTTTAAAAAATATAAAATAAGAAATTCTATTATAGCTGTATCAAAATCGCTATTAGCAAATCAAATTTAGAAGAAATTTATTGTTGTTACAATTGATAAATTCATCGCTACGTCGATGCTACAAGATATTTTTTGCGAGAAGTCCGACTGATGTTTATCTACAACACGATTTAAGTGTGATATTATGTTCCACTAAAACACTCATACGTTTGAAGGTGAATATCAATATGTACTTGCTTTTAAGCGACTTAGACTAGCGACATTTAAGACATGGAAAAACACATTTCGAATAGCTTTAACGACATTCATCAAAACGAACAGATTACTAGAAGAGCTATTAATTACCTAAGAGATTTGTGACGAAATAAGACAGGTTGAGTGTTTACGCTTTGAACCGAAAAATATACATGATAACATTAATTTCGTGTCACGTTTCAAGAATTTCCTTTTAATTTTTTTATTTTTATTTTTTTTTACTACAGTAGTACTCAATCTATTGTAGAACAACCGCTGAAGATACAGTGTGTTTTATAAATAATAATATAATAAATATTAAAATTGCGAGTATCTTATTATAATCTTATATTAGGGAATTACTTAGTATTTTATTTATTTTATAAAAATAATAATTTATATTTTCATGTTTTTCTGATTTAAATAAGTGAACTTGTATAATTATACTTATTATACATAATTATATTAAACTTGTATAATTCATTCCGAATAGAAAGTAACGTTCTTAAGTAACACTGATGTAGTTTTGTCAAGACTAATCATACGGCTAAATCATTTTTTCATCAAGAATTTACATGTTTATCGGACTTTATCGGACTGCTGAGATATTAATATATGACGTGCATCACGTCAAAGTATTTATAGCCATTCGTTCAATGCACCAGATGTCTCATGAAAAATCTCTAAATCACCCTCGAATTCTCAAATCCTATCACTGATACCTTCCGGCTTCTAAATAAAAGATAGTAACCTGACATGACATCCAGGTTGAAATAATGTTCTTCTTTATTCTTTATTGTACACACAGTTAATATTACAATAATTGCGTAAGATATAAAAAAAATGGCGAGCTTAACTCAACAATTGAGTTTTCTACCAGCTAACCGTTCTTAACGAAGGAAAGCTTTAAATGAGTGGGTAGAAGAATACAATCTAAACAATTTACAATCTAGACAAGAACTTAATAAAAATAAAAATAAAACACTAATACATAATATATTAGACTACATATATATACATACACACATAAATAACGTAAACATATACATACACGTACATATATAATGAAATACATAAAATAAATATATATAAGTAATACTAAATTGATAGATAGTGCTTCTAATGTTATTCTTCATTTTCGTGTATATTTTTTTTACAAATCGCGCACGTTTGTCCGGCCCCAAATTTAGGATTCCCTGTGTTATCGGTACCAGAGACTGACATACACACTTATATACATAGCTATATCTACTGGTGGTAGGACCTCTTGTGAGTCCGCGCGGGTAGGTACCACCACCTGGCCTATTTCTGCCGTGAAGCAGTAATGCGTTTCGGTTTGAAGGGTGGGCAGCCGTTGTAACTATACTGAGACCTTAGAACCTATATCTCAAGGTAAATGGCGGCATTTACGTTGTAGATGTCTATGGGCTCCGGTAACCGCTTAACACCAGGTGGGCCGTGAGCTCGTCAACCAACCTAAGCAACAAAAAAAAAACTAAATTTAAACACCCAGACAAAGGGCAAACAAACCTGTTCATCACACGTATGTCCGCCCGATGCGGGTATCGAAGCAACGATTAGCACAACAGTCGGGGTAGCTAACTACTGCACCACGGAGTCAATCAGTGTAATAAAAATCGAACTCGCAAAAATTCTAATGCGCGTAATAACTAGTTGTAGGGCGTCTTGTGAGCCGGCAAGGATAAGTACCTATTACTGCAGTGAAGTAATATTGCGTTTCGTCTTGAAGGGTAGGGCAGTCACGGTCCTGTAAAAGACTGAGACTTAGAATTCATCTCTTAAGGTAGGTTCCTTACATGTACTCAACAAGGCGACTGGATCATTCATGAGGAAGTAGGATCGGAAGCCGGAAGGTTTGGCTTTATCATCTAATATGCAATGGAGCTATTATTATAGTCGTAAAGACTATTATTAGAATGTCTCGTCTAGTGATGAGTGACCCTATCGTACCACAGGATCCGGATTCCATTTCTGCTTAAAATTAGTATTTTAGTTAAAGAAATTTGGCGTTTTAGTGTGGATTTTGTCTCATATTATTACATTTTCAACGGACGGATCACAGAATTACATTCTAGTTTGAGCACAGATTAACCATTTAGTTATGTACTCGTGCGAGATTCTCTGGCCATATAAGCAAGTTGTTTGCCGTGAGCTCTGCTGTATCACAAATTATCAATATAGGCCTTTTACGCCTCCAAATATACGCTTTACTCACCCATCTGCCGTTCGCTGAAAATAAAAATAATTAAAGCCGTATTCGGTATTCGATTTGTAATTAGCATAACATAATAATATCACTTTTTTTGTTAATTGCTTAGATGGGTGGACGAGCTCACAGCCCATCTGCTGTTAAGTGGTTACTGGAGCCCATAGACATCTACAACGTACCACGCCACCCCCCTTGAGATATATGTTCTAAGGTCTCAAGTATAGTTACAACGGCTGCCCCACCCTTCAAACCGAAACGCATTACTGCTTCACGGCAGAAATATGAATTCACATATTAATATGAATAATAACTAACTTAAATAATAATATAATAGTATATTATACTAGCTTGAGGCTTTATACATAAATATAGTATCATTATTATGTGATTTATAAACAGCGCCTTACGCTGGAGATGGCGGTTTGGATAAGTTTGTAATTGAAGGCTCGTCTGCCGTCGAACATTGCTCAGGGCCAACAACTACACGATCCTCGACCCGATCTAAATTACTTTATTTAAAATGCTGCTAGTTCTAATTATCAATGTTTATTGATGGACTTGACTTCGATTAATGTAGTAGATAATGTTCTCGTTTAGTTTCAAACGACAACATTTTTAAGATACATTTTACTGTAGGGAAGTCAGGCTACGTAATGGTATGGGCTTTGCTTGATTAGCACTTGGGGACATTAACGAAACAAAACGGGTGCCTATCGCTAATAATTCTTATAAAACATTTTTTGTAGAAGAACAAGTTGGGAAATACCGTGGAGGGTAAGATAAAAGACAACGTATGTGCCTTAAAGCTTATTGACGACGAACTCAACGGTTACAAGAGCTAGAGAAACATTCATTAGAATTCTCAATAGAACATAATTATGAATCAAAACACAAAGAATCAGTAAATTTCACAATTGTCTCCTTGATAAATGATACATAGCAAAATGGCCAACAC
The DNA here is from genome assembly GCF_030267445.1 of Bombyx mandarina. Taxonomy (NCBI): domain Eukaryota; kingdom Metazoa; phylum Arthropoda; class Insecta; order Lepidoptera; family Bombycidae; genus Bombyx; species Bombyx mandarina. The sequence goes on along the minus strand of NC_143228.1, from coordinate 6,011,373 downwards.
TAACCTAACATTGCGAATCTGTGTCAAAATTTTTGCGCAAAAATTTAACTCGATAATGTCAAAACTGATTTGACCCAACAAACTATCTGTTCTAATATTTAAATTTCGTTCTTTTTAATTACATTAATAACTTGCAGTTAGATTACAACACCAAACGAGCTGTGGTATTTCAAGACGTTCTCACTGACTTGTCTGTTTTTAACTGGCCGATCCTAGCAAAGTGATGGAATTGCAAAAGACACTTATGTCATTTTAACATAGCGTTATTCAGTATTACGGTGCTTTGGATCAAATTTGACCGAATAATGAAATTATAGCGAAAATGAAAACCAAATAAATTATTTGAATGAATAAATTTAAGATTTTATTTTATTTTATTTAGACTTTTTTTATAAATCTAACTAAAAAGGACTTTATGTTGTTTTGCACGACTTTTTTTTCGCGTATGACCGTGCATCAGTTAAAAATGTAAATGGAAACGATAATAACTATTTGTATTTTTTTTTTTTTTTATGATTGAAAGTTTACTGGTGGCCCGAAGGCCTTTCCAGTTTCACCAGGACAGGTGGGCGAGCAAAGGCTCAGCCAAGAGGGGTGGGATTTGCTAACAACTGCCCGAGCGCCTCCGAAGGAGACCTAACAACTCAAGAGCAATTGTTTCGCGCATGAATCTACTACCGGATCGGAATCGCGACCCGCTGAGAAGATCCGGCGAGAAACTCAGCGGGCTGATGCATGGGTTAGGTTGCACGTCGACCTCTTTGTCGAGTTCGACGAGTACGGTTACCGGGGTCCCTAAGCCTGCCCCTAGAATTAGAGCTGAAGGCATCTAATGCAAAGGTTATTGGATCTGATGGATCCGTAAGGACGTGTCTAGGGCGTCGACGGTGACTGGCTCCTGCATGATCAGGATTCGGGGAGTAGTAAGCGGCGGCAACGATAAGGCGATTATCATGACGCATAGCCTTATCGAAGTATCGTTCCGACGCTGACTTCATGTATTTCCGAATTGATTCGAGGCCCAGGTCGTCGTGTAGGTCAACGTTCCTCACGAACCACGGAGCCCCGACAGCTAACCTGCAAAAGCGGGATTGTAGGGATTGGAGGGTGTCTATGTGTGTGCGGGCCGCGTGAGCGAACACCACACTCGCGTAAGTCATGACGGGCCTTATGCAAGTTTTGTAAAGTGTCACCTTGTTCCGAAGGGACATTTTACTCCGCTTACAGATCATGGGGTAGAGTCTACCGAGAATAAACGCGGCACGGTCACGGACTGATTTTATATGCGGGCGGAATGTCATCGATGCATCCAGGGTAACGCCCAGGTACTTGACCTTCCTGGCCCAGGGTATGGGTTGTCTAAAGAGAGTAATCGGGGGTGTGAGATTCCTCCTCCTAATCCGGGAGGAAATCCGTGTGGAGCTTCCCCTCTGAAATAGCACCGCAGTACTTTTCGCTGGGTTGATGTCTATGCGCCATTTTCGGAACCACTGTCCTAGGGCTAGGGCTGCGCTCTGAAGCTTCTTCGCGATTAGGGACTTATTTCTACTAGAATAGTAAACAGTCGTGTCGTCGGCGAATAAAGCTAAATGGGTCGGCGGCGACCGGGGAATATCGTTGACGAATTAGCTAAATAGGAGGGGTGAGAGGACAGAGCCTTGCGGGACTCCAGCTGTGAGAGGTCGTGGGGAGGAGCGGGTTCCCTCGACTCGATATCGAAAAGAGCGGTTCGACAAGAAGTCCCGTATGATGAGCACGAGACTATCCGGCACACCCATGTTGAATAGTTTGAAAATCAAACCATTGTGCCAGACTTTGTCGAACGCTTTTGCGACGTCGAAGAAGAGAGCTCCCGTGTATAACGGTTTTGGTCGATTAAGCCCCACAAGAATGTGCTCCGTGAGGCGGTGCACCTGTTGAACGCATGAGTGATTTGTACGGAATCCGAATTGTTCATCGATGAGAATGCCCTTGGATGAGACGAAGTCTCTGAGGCGTTTGTAGAGCAGACGCTCATACAGTTTGCCTAGAGACATGAGGAGGCTAATCGGGCGGTAGCTCGTCGGATGATTTTTTGGTTTACCGGGTTTATGTATGCCGATAACGTCCGCTTCTTTCCACAGCGCGGGAAAGATACAGTTCGCCATAGCGGCATTGAAAATAGATGCCAACATCACGATGAGTTGGACGGGTAGAAGTTTAATAACGCGGTTAGATATACCGTCGGAACCGGGAGCCTTGCGAGGACGTAGGTCTTTGATCAAGTCTTTAACTTCTATCGGGGTGACGGGTGGTAACGCATCCGATGGTGGCAAGGAGGCTCTGCGTTCTACTATTTGTATTGTGTGCAAAGCAATTGTATTAGATAATTAGAGACAATTTACCAACAAAACAATTTACCAAACTTTAAAGTGTTTGGAATTATGCACCTTATACTCCGGACGTTTTCCTATTCCAATTATTATTTAAAGTTTTTTTTTTTTTTTTTTAATTTACCACAAAAAAATGTGTTTTATCTTTCATTCGGATTACTAAAATTTTAATTGGTCCATCGGATTCTCTTACTAACGAAAAAAAAAACAAATTTAACAAAAATAGAACTGAAATCCAAAAATCTTACCAAGAATTTTGTTAATGGCACTTTGTCACTTTATTTCGAAACGTTTTTGTAATTCTACTTTTATTTATGAAGACAGAATTAAACCAATATTTTTACCTAACTCGAAAATTTTATTACAATATTTAAAATGTGGCAATTCGTTTCTATATTGTTAAAATATAAATTTCGATCAGACCAGATCGATACCAATATAAATTGATATCGATCAAAAGCGAAATCTTACATTTCACAACCTACAATAATTGATTTACCGTCATGTGAGGATTTTTATTTATGTACAACACATACACTTACTATTAATCAATAGGTACTAGGTAGGTATATACAAAATTAGTTCAAAACATTTATTACTATAATTCTATAATTATACCATCAACAAGCATTGCGATTTTAAAGGTCAATGTTAAAACGACGCTTTACATTTGTTTTATGGAATAGCTACACGCGTTACGTCATGTTATGGTATCGTATAAAATTGACTCGAATTTAGGCTTACTTGCTCTAAACACGTCGTTACGGATCCGCCCGATCCATTAACGGTGCTTTTAGGCACGATAAGCACCAGTCACCGTCCTCGTCGAACCGTTAATTTACTCGTCGAAAGGGTTCGACGAGTAAATTAACCCATAGACATAGCCCACTGAGTTTCTCGCCGGATCTACTCAGTGGGTCGCGTTCCGATCCGGTGGTAGATTCTGCGAAGCACTGCTCTTGCTAGGGCCAGTGTTAGGAACGTCGTCCGGTTTGAGCCCCGTGAGCTCACCTACTAGTTAAGGTTTCGCTGAAATAGCCTCTCAAGGCTCTCACCTTAGGTAGGAAAAAAAAAGTAATTACTAATTGGCGATCGAAGTATACACAATAAGTTTGAACTCCACCAAACCAAAGATGAAACGAAAGGAGAGGACGTGTGTTAGAAACAAGCAACAGACCGCCGCTCATCGGGTATACTAAATTGTGCTTTTATCTCATGATCCAATGGTCGACGCACCCAGCTCAGTTCCACTCAAGACAGTTCAGTTACAGTATGCTGTTGAATATCTCGCCTCCGTTCATGTTTACCTTGGTGGATTCCAGGTCTTACAGTCAGAGCACACTGCTACAGATTCTCCTGCGAATCCCCTAGTTGCATTTTACAATACACATAGGCAGAATGTTAATATAAGACGATACAAAACAAACAAAATGTCAGTCATTGATAAATTAAAACTTCACATTCACATTCATAAATACTCCCATTACTGTTGGCGCAAAAGTCGTAAGTTATGGTAATATTTGTAAAATTTATTATATTAAAGTCCGTCGTATTATTTCTAGAGTTATCTATTAATCTGGTCAAATTACATAATGTGATCTCAGCAGAGCATCTCAAATCAGGTTGGTCACGATACTCAGAAGTGGTAGGACTTACTGTTTGAATTAGAAGTCGTTGGACAACTTATTAAATACCATTGGATTTTCAACATTCAACCAATTTTTCATAGCCTTAATTTCTGTTGCTGTTAACCTTGAACAATTCTTTAACAAAATACAATTCAGGCTGCAGAGTTCCTATGCAATCCTATTTTTTTATTTTTTGGTTTTATTTATTTATTGCTTTGATGGGTGAGGAGCTTGCGGCCCACCTGATGTGAAGTGTTTACTGGAGTCCACATGCATCTGCAAAAGTTCTCAGCCTTAACAGTACAACGACTTTCAACACAAAACGAATTACTGTTCATGATAGAAATAGGCAGTGTGATGGTATCTACTCTGGTGGAGTCACTAGACCTCCCACTACCTATTTGCTTATTTTTAATTACCCTAGATCGGTGCACAACCAAGATCCATAGTAAGAAGCTACAACCGCATTCATTCAACCAACTTGAAATCATTTATCTCAACTTATATGTCATAACATACATGCTAATGGAATATCGAAACATGCTAACTGTTCCACCAGTTCCAAAAAGAGCTTTATTTCTTAGAAAAACCAAGAACCACCGAAACAAACTCAGCGGACTTTTTTATGTTAACCGATAACCTGTGTGCTTAGTGCGAGTTTTTAACGTTCTCGATAACGTAAAAGTTAGCCCAAATTTGTATTCACTTGGAACGTTTGCCTACCTTTGCCGCTAGGGGCGCTGTTCCAACTGCATACAAATGTGAGTTAACTTTTACGCTATCGAGAACGTTAAAAAACTCGCACTAAGCACATTGTACACTGAAACATCACAACATGGATGCCGGCTTGAGACATGAGTTTGAAATCTCAATTTTTCAACTTAGCAATTTTCCTTTTCTTCAAACCACAAGGTGACAATTTTCGTGGTCGTGTGAAAAATATAGAAAGTTTCAAGAATAAATAGCTCAATTAAACGATATTATTACGCCAAGGTCTTTATTAGAAGAGTAGCGGGCCATGGAAAGATAACCAGAGCTATATGCGTTTAAAGCCTCAGTCTGAATTGTGATTGAATTCGACTAATTTCGTAACTTTAATAACGTAGCATTGCACATAAAACGTACCTATTGCTTTTAAGTGTTACATTTACATGTTCTAATACTAGTTATCATAACGAATCGAAATATTGGCATTTACCAGTTACAAATATCAGATGGATTTGATAACGTTATGGCTTGCTAATGTTGAATTTCAAATATTTAAACTAATTAGAACGGGCCCAAAGAAAATTTTATACAAGTTCTTTGAGAACGAATTAAATGAACCAACTTATTTTTGAATTATCAAAAAGTTAATGTTAAGTTATATGTATTCACATCTAAAAATTATTAGGCTATATAAGCATCCAAATCATCCATCGACGTCCGCTAACAATTTACAATTTTTTTCTGCAAATATCTACTTAAATAAATAAAAACAAATAAAATATCAGGGCTTTCAACATTTTCTGATGCTATTAAACACAATTTTACGATCCCATCTCGCTTTAACCTTCGTGAAAATCTCAATATCCTATTTCTGTTTATCTTGTAGGATGATTTTAGTTTAACATAACGACTGACCTACTTATTAGTGAGCAATAATTAAACAATTGACATCTGAACGCGGACGGCGCCATTTACCGTTAGAAGCGATGTCAAAGCCTCAATTGCTTGAATAGGAAATTCTTCAATAGTATTTCATTATCTTTAGTTAGATTAAAATCAGTCGTAATCTGTGAGTCAATATATAAATACTGTATAGTGCTTAGTTTACGGTTAAATGATTGAACATTGGTTCAGTTCCAATGTTTTATTTAGTGTAGTTTATTAGCAAATAAATTCAGAGTCCATCTTTTAAGTGCTTAAGGAAGCTCATAGGGGTAAAAAAATCGTTGAAACACAATATATTATTTAAATCACAGGTCTACTATATTATTATTAACGTTTAACCTTTAAAACCATAAAGATTAACACTTTACGATACGTCAAAATTAGTGGGATACTCACACCAAGAAGTTTGGTTTCAAAAACACGCCCCAGAAAAAGTCTGAATATATGATGGTTGTACAAGGTTATTTATTCCTTCATCATGGAAATCGCTCATGATTACTTGTTAAGAAACTATATTATTTTGAAAAATCCTTTGCTAATATGTGACACAATCGCGTGCCTTAATATCATAACACCAGGCACCTTAATAAAATATTATGAATAATACGAATACTTGAAATTAAAATTCCAGCATCACTATTGTTTGTGTTAGGAAAATGTCTTCGGCAACAAGCATCACATGCGACACATGTAAATAGATTTATGAAAATAAAATCTAAGTAATCAAATTGACTATTAAAATACAAAAGTTTGTATTCAATAAAATCTAGCGTTAGCACGTACAAAATACCATTAAAAATATTTAAGTAGTGTGCAGAATCCCATTTTGTGCCAAAGTAGCGTTTTATCTATACTAATATTATAAAGAGGAAAGATTTGTTTGTTTGTTTGTATTGAATAGGCTCCGAAACTACTGAACCCATTTAAAAAATTCACTGTTTGAAAGCTACATTATTCCCGAGTGACATAGGCTTATAATCTTTTCGGAAAAAATTAGGGATCCTTACTTAAACTCCAAGAATGTAACCCAAGGTGTAAAAAAAATACCTAAAATGTTCTTCACATAGTGTGCCCTGCGAAAACTATTGATGATAGAATAAAATAATGTTCTACGGCTTTGTAGAACACATTATTATTCACAAAAAGTGTCGCGACAGCATAATGTCTAATTATTATAGTTATGCCGCAATAAGTGTTCTTTTATTTAAAAAAATAAAACAACGTCAAATATCGTTGAAATTTTTGTTAAAGACCCGAGCGGAGCCGGAGCAGGCCGCTATACAAAATATTCAGATCATAAAAATATAAGCTATTCCAACATTAATATCCACGACCCGGATTTGAAATAATACACAATATCTAGAACAATATTGCATATTATTTTAAATGGCAAATCCAGTAATTCGTAGATCCTTATTTGTATCCTCGTAATGTACACAAAGCAAAAGCTAATAAGTGCATTCATTTTATTTATTTTTCATTCATTCAATTTTATAGCTTATTGTTAAATTGATACCTTTTTTTTTTAACAAAACATACAACCTGAGTTAACTTTTAACAAGATAATATCTGTTTTTAATTATCCTATTATCAACTTATTGAATTAATTAAGGAAACCAGAGTTATATTAAACGAAGTATGAGTTATTTTTAAATAAAAAGTACCTTCATTCCTCTACTTGGAATAGAATTATAATCTTCAATAAAATCAAATCTGTTTAAATAAATCTTTGTTTGATCTTCATGTTCTGTCTTTGTAGGCTGTTAATGAAATCGAGTTGCAACCCTGTGTTGCTATTGCTGGCACTTCACGAATGGTTTCCGGTCGATTAGAGTAAAATTATATCTGAAATTCTCTTAGAATCCTCTAGAATCTTATTTAGAACCTACGTGGGGGGAGAAACGCAGCCTTCCGTAACCCGGTTGCACTTATGCAAGACGTATGTACAGCTAGTATGTAGTTTACACGTAGTTGTAGTTGTCTTGTTTTTTTTTTTAATTGTTTAGACGGGTGAAGAGCTTGCCTGTTGCCTTAATTGCCAGAGTCCATAGACATCAACAACGCAAATGTCCTCACTCACCTTGAAACATGAACTCTAAGTTCTATAGAAACGGTTGTCTCACCCTTCAAACAGCAACGCAACGCAACCAGTGGTACCTACTCGTGCGGGCTCACAAGATTTCCTACCTAGCAGTAAATCGGTTCTCTTGCCCATCTCCAAACCAAACGGAGTGAAGAGAAAACAGCCGACCACGACAGAAGGTACCAATGCTTTTTCAATTTTTGCAGAAAATCAGTATCCTTATCAAAATTTCTGTTTTAATACAATTAAAAATCTTTTCTCAAGACGGTTGGTGGCATGCATGTTATAGTGTTTCTGAAGTTTGGTAACCACTTTAGATATAACGTGATCTATCCTTCGACGGTAATGAAAATGTTTCATTTAAAACAAAACCGACATAATTTTAAATTGATAGTAGTTTTGTAATGTTTTAACATATCACAAATACACTAACGCTACATTAGCCTTTTCTAACTTAACCAAGAATCTACCTACTGAAATATAGGATAATCCGTGAAAATTATTCAAGATCCCACTAAGCAATTAGACTACGCATACGTCCAAAGAAGATCGCATTTATGGCGACGTCACAGATAGCTAATCTCAACTATCACTATGCCCACATCTATTTCAAGCGGCATATTACAAATAACACCACCAAATATAGTTTCAACATACTTAAAAGCTTATGCTTCTTGTGTATAGCGCTGGCTCCGATGTTGATATTGTGTTTCAAGACCGTTATATTTACTAGACAGATAACAAAATATTATGGTGACTTAAAAATGAAAAATGGTTTGTTTCCCTTTTAAAATTTCAAATTCACACCGGCAAACTTTATTGTACTTATCGTCTTTTATGACCAATTTACTCCAAATAAGATAATATCAAGTAAGCTTGGAAAATCAATAGTAAATACGGTATGTTTATAATACCTTCTTATAAGGCATTTTTATGTAGCTTTAAGTTTCAATACACGAATGAATTCCCGTAGATAGTGGAACACAGCAAAATTCTAAGAGTCAGATTTAAAATAGATGTAAATACCGATATTTACAATTGCCTTAATATCATTTATTTCTATAGCAAATAATTATTTTACGTCACGAGATTTACCTACCCACGTGGCAAGTAAATAACAAGCAGTAGTACTTCAGGCGACTATATTGTCGCGCGTCGGAAGCTTCGTGCTGTAGGCAATCTCTAAAAGTCAAGGGCACACTGGATCAATGTTAACTTGTGTTATTTAAATACCAATAAAGTGTGGACGATGCATTACAGTCTGCAGCCGCTTTCGAAACTCTTTCTAAAAGGACAGGCAGATCATAAATAGGGAGGTTTGTGAGATGATTGGAATAAGGAAAACTCTCGGGACAATCGTATCTCCCTTTATACACTTTTTTAAAAACAAATAAGTTACTCGATTTTGTTATTAGTGAAAATTAATTATTTTGTTACATTATGTATTCTGACGCATGCATTTGATCATTGAATACATATGTCAATGCCGTTTCCAATAGATTGCAGCTGTTAATATTAATATATTTTAATTCAAAATATAGTTGCATACTACATTTATCAAGATTAATTCTTCCAAAGTTAAACGTCCTGCATTATTTATTCCTAAGCGCTAGAAAAATATTATATATTGCTAAAAACGCTAAAAATAGATCCAAACCCTAACTGTCAAATATAGAATCGATTTATACCGGAAATCAAAACCGCAGTAAAGACCAATGAAACAACATCGATCACCCTCAACTTAACGACTTTGTAAACAATGATTTTACGCCCAAACAAAATCCAAATATGATATATAGATTATAGACAAGATCAAATTGCTCATTGAATTAATTAAACTTCAAACAAATGAAGACGTGCGCGACATTGGACGTCCCGCTGTGATGTTTGTTAGTTCTGATGTATTGGTTAATAGAAGTTAATTCAATGCTAAGTAATTATTAGTTCAATTGATTGATAGTATACGTTAGATTTTCGTCTTATGTTTCCGGTATAATTTTCAAGATCGAAATAATTTAGTATACTGTTTATAGGAAGCAGAACATGGAAATAATATTTTAAGTTTTTCATAGGCTGAAGTTCAACACATATTTCACAGTTTTTAAAATGAAAAATATTTAGTTTAATGCCCAAAATACATTAGGACGTGATTGAGGTACGCATATCATGTGCTCGATAGTTGCTTGGCCTAAAAAAACATCACATCAAGCTGCGAGTATTTTTGAACTTATCCATTAACGAACTCAAGTGTAAATAAAAGTTGTCATTTTTGATTAACTTTTCTTTTCCACTGCTGGATAAAGGACTTTTTTCGGGACGGGAGCCAAACCTTCTGCGTGGTCCCCGCGCCTAAGGGGTGCGTAGGGTATGTGGAACTGGACCGCGACTGCAAACCGCGGGTCCAAGGTTGTTTGAGGGCTCTACCACACTAAACGAATCCCCTGCACCTCGACGTCCGATCTCCGCCCTGGGTCACAACCCGGCCAGAGTAAAGGGGTTCCCGTTGTCAACAACACAACCAGACATGCGGCGCCACCGCTGGACATAGCTCTCCCCAAGCCTCGCCACAAAGATCGGTCCTGTGCTGCTTGCATCCAACGGATCCCACGACCCTCAATAGATTAACATTTTTTTCTAAGTAGATTCACTTACTTTACAATAGGTACGGCTAAAATTATTGGAATGAAATTGTAGCTAGCCCTTTGGTTCCGTCACGCGTGTGCGCGGCAAAAAAATCCAGGAGGCCATGATCCCCGCCATAAGAAAAAGGATTGTACATTTTGACATAAAATAAACATTTTATTATTTTATTTAGAGCCGCTTTTATTTAAGCGTCCCAATTACACATTTCGATAAAGGTATGGATATAAGGCATGCAGGATTACAAGGTAATATTAGGTTTCGTGATGCATTAGAACAATGGTGTAAATAACGATATTTCCGGAGCGCTACAACATATGTACATATATTTCTTCAAACGAAGCTTAAAGGTAGCTTTCCTAATATCCACAGGCAGCATCACTCAAACAATTCAAACAACTCAAAAACGGCCGTCTGGTGTAGTGGTAAGTGACATGGTCACTACACAAGGGGGTCGCGGGTTCGAATCCCGCCAAGGGAAGATATTTGTATGATAAATATAAATGTATTTCCAGGGTTATGGGTGTATATTAAATATATGTATGTGTATAATAAAAATATTATATTTATTTCCGTTATTTGGTACTTGTAACACAAGTTCTTTACGAATTTAGCTCGGGACCAGTCAACGTGGCGTGATAGTTATAAAAAAAAAAAAAAAAAAAAAAAAAAAAAAAAAAAAAAAGGACTACATTCTTAAGGCAATTTTTTTCTTCATCATAAATCCAATGGAATGGAAGTGATTGATTGACTAATCTTCCCACATCTTATTTATTTTTTCACCAATAGACATTTAATAGGAATGTGAGTATGCCAAGTGAATCATTGATAAAAGTTTCCCAATAGGAAATGTAACTCAAAATGTTCCGGACACGATTTTTGTGGTTGAGACACCTGCGGTACCTAATTGGTTCCGATAAATTTACGTTTCTTCTTTAATTTGACCTTTTAATACCAGCATATGTGACTAAGCACTAGGCACTGCAAAATTTTGACGTAGTAGTTTCGTAAGTGAAAGGTTTTAAGAGATTTTTTCCAGTACCGCCAGGAAGCGTTTGCGGTGACCGGCTCAGACAGCAAAGGTGGAATTCATTAACAATTGCCGGAGCGCCTTCTAAGGAGACCTGACAACCTACAGGCAGCTGCTTCACGAAAGCACCTACTACCAGATCGGAATCATGACCTAATGAGAAGATCTGAGAAGAAACTCGCCGAACTGAACTAGGAGATGAGTCGTAAATTATGTGTTCCGTATGCCGGTAAATGACCTACCAGGTATTTAACAAAATGATCCTTTTTTTAAATCGTTATGTTGAGAAAGGCTCTATCTATTTCAAGTAAAATAGCTTACTGGTAAATAGCTTACTACTCTTTACTGGTGGTAGGACCTCTTGTGAGTCCGCGCGGGTAGGTACCACCACCTTGCCTATTTCTGCCGTGAAGCAGTAATGCGTTTCGGTTTGAAGAATGGGGCAGCCGCTGTAACTATACTTGAGACCTTAGAATTGATATCTCAAGGTGGGTGGCGCATTTACGTCGTAGATGTCTATGGGCTCCAGTAACCACTTAACACCAGGTGGACTGTGAGCTCGTCCACTCATCTCAGCAATAAAAAAATAATAATAAAAAAAAGCTGATATCATGGGTGCACAAGCTCACAGCCCACCTGGTGTTAAGTTGTTACCGGAGCCCATAGACACCTACGACGTAAATGCGCCACCCACCTTGAGACATAAGTTCTTAGGTCTCAATTTTTACAGTAAAGTTACAGTATAGTTTTTACAGTAGCTTCAAAGGTATATAATAAGGAAGTATACTAGCTTCAACGAATTGGTAGACAAAGCTAGCAGGGCTCAACCCTGATATTCTTTGTAGACATCTTCTCTAACGACAGCAATGCTTGACTGGAACATCACCGGACCGAAATCGTGATCCACTGAGATAATCCGACGAGAAACTCAGTGGACTATGTCTATGCGTTCAGTTGCACAAAATTTTACAATAAAATATATATCTACGGTAGTAAATTAAATTGATCAAGCCTTTGATTGACAAGATTGGTCGTTTTTTGTCATAAAATTCGCATAACAAAAAATTGCTAATACATATATGTACGTTGAGACTGAAGACTCACATCACTAGCCCACACATGGCCTTGTGTAAAGTGCCATAAATAATCTTATCTAGACTTTATAGCTGGCAATAAAAATAGCAGCCGATTGCCAATGTTAATAACATTTATTACTACAACAGAATATCCAATAACGAGGTGAACTTCTTCTGTTTTACATTTAAATACCAATCTTTCTATTTTAACACCTTGTACCTAATAATTTATAAACAGTCAAATTCGACAATTATGTCGATCTATCTCAAACTTTTAGTTAATAGTTTTAAAAATGGTATCAACACCATACATAGGTACTAATACAAACAAGTATATACCTACATATTAGGAATATACCTTATATATTATATATTATTTAATTTAAGTATTCCACTTGTACTTCATGTACTTTGAGGGATATAGTTAATAGCTGTTTCCTCGGCACGTGCAGCTTACCTTCACTTCAAGATAATTCTTTATTAAAGCTTTATAAAGCATAATTGGTTGAATGAGCACGATCCATCGATCTGTAACATTATAATTGGTCCATAAACTCGGGCCGAACCACGATAAAAATATTTATAAAGAGCATCCGATATCCGTGCAGGAAGTAAACAGAAGTAGGAAGAGATTATCCATTACACACAAGCACAGTTGCCGGTAGAAACATTGCAAATGCTTAATATAAAGCTGCTGCAATTCTTATCTATATTACCGCAACTGATGAATCCGCAACTAAACTATAAATTATTGGTAATTTTAATTGCCGTTAATAATAAAAACCGATTCTGATTGGCCATTAACCTATTAAAGACATAAGTTATTTCAAACCGCTGAAAATACGAGTTGAACAAAATTAGGAAACGTTCTCGATGCGTAACGATGATATTAAAATCGCCGATCGATTGATGTGATTGTTCAATAACTGTAACAAATCGTATGTAGTTAATAATTGCAAACATAATAATCGATTTTGTTTGTTAGTGTTTGATTTGTTTGATGAGAATGACGAATTGAGGATGGATGTCATAGCAATAGATTTGAAAGGTCTTTGAGTTCTCATAGTTTTTAATGTCACTAGTCAAATTGTGCCAGCGGCTTAATTCGGATTGCACTGCGCGGGCGCTTAACCATATGATGTAATTATAGCATTGTACAGGTAGACGGTCATGAGCCAAAAAACAGACTTAATTATTTTTATGGATCCCTTCGCATACATTATTTTTTTATTAGCCTCAGACAAACTAAATGACAAAATAGTATATCAGTGGGTAATCAAATAAACTTTTCTTAATCTTCAAACACATACGGCCTTATGGACTTTCTTGATAATCTAATAATTTACATTCAGATATTTCCCATAATACATACTTGTATTTTTAAAACCTACACAAATGCATCTAAACGTATTTTCTGTAACGCACTGAACCAAAAAAGAAAAACACAGAACAAAAAATTTGCTGTCATTTCAGAGCTTTCATTAATGTACATATTTTCCGTGAAAATTGTAAAAACAAAAATAAGTATCATATTATATAACACTAGTTCCATTATTAACATGTCTACTTATGTACTTATTATTAATGATTCTGTGTAACAACTTTGAACGATGGGTATCCCGAAATTTCATTTTTGAACTTTCATTCAACTAACTGCCATTTCTCGTTTTGAAAGTCTAATCGCTTAATTATTTTGCATTACCTACTTATTCATAAAGCTTTATTCTTATTTTAAAAACAAATGTTTAATGAAAAATTTTTTCCTTATTTTCAGTTTACGATATAAACACTGTTAATCAATAGTGAGTTTATTTACTGTATTTTCCGTGTTAAATAATTAGATTTCTTCAATTGAAATATGGACCCTTTTAGGATAAAGGCCATCCCTATTTTTACTATAACTTCCTGTCTTCGTCACAGATGAACATAGTTTTTTATTTCCCTTCAATTATTTAATGTCACTGAAGCACTGTCTACTAAAATGGTGGGATTCCCAAATTATGATAACATCATTAATATAGTTTGTGACTAAATATAAAATTAATTAAATGTGCTATTCAATGCTTTTCGCTCATGCCGCAATTCTTTTTTCCATCTATTTCCATGTTGCTAAGAGCGAATTTAATTATCCCTACCCATATGCGTGTATGTAGTAATTTGTCTCTTTTATTCCTCGATTGTTTTTATTATTTTTACTATAAGTGTAGATGAGTATCGTGTTATGTTCTTGCATCTCGCTAGAATGCGTATTGATCGTGAGCACCTATCACGTTAGCTTGGTAATACTCTGATCTTTACACTTGCGAGCATTTTGTTGTTCCGAATTTTGAAACAATAAACGTGTAACAATTTCGCAACGGTTTTTCAGAAAACTCATATTATTATGATTATACGTTATAGTATATTCACCAATGCTCAACTTATCAATATATAAGGTCTACTGTAAAGTTCCTCAAAAACAAATAAGTGTAGGCGGCATCTACAGTATTGAGAAAACACGTGTTATGCCTGCCATTTCACAAGATATAAATCTAGGCAAACAAAAAGTCGTATTTATTGTGTTACGTCGTAACAAAGCTCTCAAAATATCAAATAAATACAAAAAATCATTACACACAAACAAACAAAATAACTAGTTCTTACTAATGAAGAAAACAAGTGGTTTAGTGGTCTAACAACGTAGGAAATGTGACAGCGGGTATCTTAATATTAGTAAAATATAACCTTATCAATTTAATCATTCCGATAAGTTTTAAATACCTATGTTTCTCCACGGTATTTTTCTTCATTAGTAACAACTAGTTATTTTGTTTGCTTGTGTGTAATGATTTTTTGTATTCATTTTACATTTTTAGAACTTTCTTACGACGTAACAATGATTAGTTTAGCAAAATATATTATTCTTTCTTCACGTTAGGCAGATAATTTGGATGCGAGATATACGTTCTACGAAAAGCGTTGCTTCGCAAACAATTTCTTATACCCGGTTTAAAAATATTAACAATTCAGCAGTATGCTCGGAAGATCATATAGTGATTAGGAGAATAGAACAGAAACATAAAACACCAAACAAAAGAGCGTAAAAGTAGCCAAATATCCTTAAATATAACTACTATTAGAAAATATAACATGTAAATTAATTGCAACTGTATCAGCTTATCATAATTTAATGCTAAATTTAGTTATATCTTTGTTCCGTACCATCAAAATTTTACTTTCAAATTTCAGAATGACTGGAAGATTAGCATATTTTAGTTTTATCAGATTTCATCATAGTTTCATCAGTGCTGGTTTACTCGTTTACATTTTTTCATACTGCTACAGAGCCAGGAGCTTGAATCTTTTTCATTTAAATCCAAGAACGCTAGTAAGAAATCCAACGAATTATTCAGTTCTAATTCCATTTTTAAAGTGATTTTATTGTGGAATGGAATTTAAATGGTTTAAAAAGATTTTTGAATTTTTTCAATCTTTGTCCATAAAAACCAGTACTTTAGATCTGTTAGGTGTAGAATGCCTTTGTACGTCATTACGTTGACGTCAAGACTGACCGAGACATACAAGACTGCAGCTTATCAACATGGTCTGGACAGTGGTGGCAACCATTTTATAAGATTTGAGAAAATCCAAATACTTGCTAAAGAAAACAAATTAATCACACGTATGGTACGCAAGGTCATTAAAATAAAAAAAGATGTATGGTGTCGTGGGACACCGGATAGGAACGAAGTTCCTAATTATAAAAATATTAATTTTAAGTTCTATTCGAGGTATAAAGAAAATAATTATTCGGGTATACATTTTTTATTGTGATTATTTTATTGATAAAAAAAAAACTACTTACAAAGTTATCAACTTTATTTTATTCACAATGATTTATAAAAAATATATAATAAAAATATTATGTTATTTTTTGTACGTTATTACAAAGTTAAGTCGTACACTGTGTGCATTACTAATAAAAATCTTACGTTACGGACGTTTTTTTTTCCGGTTAAGGTACCCCTCCGCATCGTCCCATAAGGAACTTCGTTCCAAAACACCCTAACTTTAATAGAGAAGAAGAGAGAAGGCTTGACACATATACACATATCTCATCTAGAATCGCCTTACCCGCTAAATATCGCGCATCGCCCGGATATACTCATCATCATCATCATCATCATCATCAGCCTTTATCTGCCCACTGCTCGACATAGCGTTATTAAAAAACGTAGCTGTGCGCTTACACTCGATCGAAGTAGTTTCAGAATTAGATTCAGACCACCGTCCCGTCGTTATGAAGCTCGGTCGCGCTCCCGATTCCGTTCCCGTCACGAAGACTGTGGTGGATTGGCACACGCTGGGCATCAGCCTGGGTCAATCTGATCCACTATCGCTCCCGTTTAGCCCGGACTCTACCCCGTCTCTTCAGGATACCGCTGAAGCCATAGACATCCTAACGTCACACATCACCTCGACATTAGATAGGTCATCGAAGCAAGTTGTAGCGGAGGACTTCCTTCACCGCTTCAAATTGCCCGACGATATTAGGGAACTCCTTAGAGCTAAGAACGCTTCGATCCGCGCCTACGATGGGTATCCTACCGTGGAAAATCGTATTCGAATGCGTGCCCTACAACGCGACGTAAAGTCTCGCATCGCCGAAGTCCGAGATGCCAGATGGTCTGATTTCTTAGAAGGACTCGCGCCCTCTCAAAGGTCTTACTACCGCTTAGCTCGTACTCTCAAATCGGATACGGTTGTAACTATGCCCTCCCTTGTAGGCCCCTCAGGTCGACTCGCGGCGTTTGATGATGACGAAAAAGCAGAGCTGCTGGCCGATACATTGCAAACCCAGTGCACGCCCAGCATTCAATCCGCGGACCCTGTTCATGTAGAATTAGTAGACAGTGAGGTAGAACGCAGAGCCTCCTTGCCACCTTCGGATGCGTTACCACCCGTCACCCCGATGGAAGTTAAAGACCTGATCAAAGACCTACGTCCTCGCAAGGCTCCCGGTTCCGACGGTATATCCAACCGCGTTATTAAACTTCTACCCGTCCAACTCATCGTGGTGTTGGCATCTATTTTCAATGTCGCTATGACGAACTGTATCTTTCCCGCGGTGTGGAAAGAAGCGGACGTTATCGGCATACATAAACCCGGTAAACCAAAAAATCATCCGACGAGCTACCGCCCCATTAGCCTCCTCATGTCTCTAGGCAAACTGTATGAGCGTCTGCTCTACAAACGCCTCAGAGACTTCGTCTCATCCAAGGGCTTTCTCATCGATGAACAATTCGGATTCCGTACAAATCACTCATGCGTTCAACAGGTGCACCGCCTCACGGAGCACATTCTTGTGGGGCTTAATCGACCAAAACCGTTATACACGGGAGCTCTCTTCTTCGACGTCGCAAAAGTGTACGACAAAGTCTGGCACAACGGTTTGATTTTCAAACTATTCAACATGGGCGTGCCGGATAGTCTCGTGCTCATCATACGGGACTTCTTAACGAACCGCTCTTTTCGATATCGAGTCGAGGGAACCCGCTCCTCTCCGCGACCTCTCACAGCTGGAGTCCCGCAAGGCTCTGTCCTCTCACCCCTCCTATTTAGCTTATTCGTCAACGATATTCCCCGGTCGCCGCCGACCCAGTTAGCCTTATTCGCCGACGACACGACTGTTTACTATTCCAGTAGAAACAAGTCCCTAATCGCGAAGAAGCTTCAGAGCGCAGCCCTAGCCCTAGGACAGTGGCTCCGAAAATGGCGCATAGACATCAACCCAGCGAAAAGCACAGCAGTGTTATTTCAAAGGGGAAACTCACCGCTTATTTCCTCCCGCATTAGGAGGAGAAATATCACACCCCCGATCACCCTCTTCGGCCAACCTATACCCTGGGCTAGGAAGGTCAAGTACCTGGGAGTCACCCTGGATGCATCCATGACATTCCGCCCGCATATAAAAACAGTCCGCGATCGTGCCGCATTTATTCTCGGCAGACTCTATCCCATGATCTGTAAGCGGAGTAAAATGTCCCTTCGGAACAAGGTGACACTTTACAAAACTTGCATAAGGCCCGTCATGACTTACGCGAGTGTGGTGTTCGCTCACGCGGCCCGCACACACATAGACACCCTCCAATCCCTACAATCCCGCTTTTGCAGGTTAGCCGTCGGGGCTCCGTGGTTCGTGAGGAACGTCGACCTACATGACGACCTGGGCCTCGAATCGATCCGCAAACACATGAAGTCAGTGTCGGAACGTTACTTCGATAAGGCTATGCGTCATGGTAATCGCCTTATCGTTGCCGCCGCTGACTACTCCCCGAATCCTGATCACGCAGGAGCAAGTCACCGTCGTCGCCCTAGACACGTCCTTACGGATCCATCAGATCCAATAACTCTTGCATTAGATACCTTCAGCTCTAACACTAGGAGCAGGCTGAGGAACCCCGGTAACCGTACTCGTCGAACTCGACAAAGAGGTCGACGTGCAGCCTAACCCATGCATCAGCCCGCTCAGTTTCTCGCCGGATCTTCTCAGTGGGTCGCGATTCCGATCCGGTAGTAGATTCATTCGCGAAGCAATTGCTCTTGAGTTGTTAGGTCTCCTTCGGAGGCGCTCGGGCAGTTATTAGCAAATCCCACCCCTCCTGGCTGAGCCTTTGCTCGCCCACCTGTCCTGGTGAAGCTGGAAAGGCCTCCGGGCCACCAGTAATCTCTCAATCATATAAAAAAATATATATAAAGAATCGCCTTATTGTAAAGATGAAAACCCAAGTCAAACAGCCAAAGCCAGACCTTAAGACAAGATGAGTTTGTTCGATGTGAAATGAGCAAACACAGAAACATGCTGTAAGCACAAATGTTGCGAACTGTATCCAAACGTCGAAAATAACTATAGGTATACTGATTACTGATAAAAATTATTTACGGTATTATTATTTATAGGAACGTATATTCTTTAAACACATAAAACGATTATGTATTTATCTATTTGTTAAAGTATCTTCTATTTTTTTAATTTTTTTATTTTACTATGTTTTATTTTAAAATTTTCTTCTTCAATTAAATTTACTTTTCAATATATATATTTTTTTCAATTTACTCTTAGATACGTCTGTATTTATTAAGAAAAAATTATATGAACACAGTATTTTTTTTCTGTGAAACAGACAATGTGAGTTGTACTGCAGTGTACGATTACAAAAATGAAGACGATCTTTATTTTGTACTGAATTATATTGACAGTCACGATTCGTACTTGAACGATAAATTCTTTGAGTTACGCTCTTCTCTGGCATTGAATTTAAATTAGGCATAATTGTAACGTATAAATCACGGACAAGTCAAGGAATATAACAACATTTGCAATGCACATTGTATCGTTATCACCATACTCTTCAGTCCGTGTCAAATGGAAACGGTGTTTTATTGCATGAATAGAGGAAAGAACTTCCGTCCCGTTTGGTGTTAAATAGCTAACGGAGCCCACGATCTTAATACTGCGGCTCATCTTGAGACATGAGGCCAAACTTTAAATTATGTATATTGTATAACGGCTTCAGAACCGAACGCACCACTGCCAAACCCTTTCGGTTACACTCTCTCTCAACACTTTACCACCTGTAATTACACAAATAAAAAAATGTTGTTTTGATTTTGCTATGTGATTTTATTCGTTCATTGTGGAAGTCGATTGATACAACGACATCGGTTGCCTTATTCTGTATGCTGCAAAGACCTATAAACTTAAACGATTTTTTTTATAAATTAGGAGTCGAAACTAGAGCTATATAGGGTTTTTCAACAGGGACGCTCGAGCTTTGACAGCTCATAGCGGCCAACTTGGTATAGCGACAGCTATCAAATTTAGCATGAACGCATATTATTTAGTCGTGACATCTCACCATGGAAAGGTACCCCTTGACCATTGACCCTTATTTCTTCCAAGATGCGCGAGGAGTCGTGCTCACTCTCAATGGCGACCGATATCGGAGGATGGTAACAAACATTTTGTGGTCTAGGATAGATGGTATGGATCACACAAACATGTGGTTCCAACAGGACGACACCACTTACCATAAAGCACGGGAAACATTAAATTTATTGGATGAGAAATTCGAAAGTGTGTGAGATCGTGTGACTTAGCACCGCTCGAGGTGGGGCTACGTGAAATGTTTAGTCCATGCAGACAAACCACAGTCTATTGCTGCCCTGAAGGCCAACATAACTCGCTCTCTTCGTGAAATTGAGCTCCATTTATGCAAAGATGTCATACAAAATTGGTCTACCAGGATACACCACCTACAGCGGAGTAGAGGCGGCCATTTGGCTGAAATTATATTCCATACATAATGTCATCGAATACCCTTTAAAATAAAATAAAAATTGTGGAAATATCACTTAAACAGGTTTTTTATGTTATTTTGAAGTAGGAGCGCTCTTAATGAAAAACTCTACATCCAAATCCAATTATTACCAAATATTAAATACCAAATATATAAAAGTAATGAAACCTTTCAGAAAGATAACCCCATAGATAATAGCAAGCACTCAACAAAAATGTTTGCGGGCGTCGGCTACTAGATGGTTATCGCGGTCAACACTACAACCAGACGGCGCAGCTCACCCCAAGGACGCCCGGCTGAAACATCAGCAGTCTCGGTACGGCAACCCGTCAGGCTGCCCAGACCACGACGAGGGTGGCGCGTTGCTCGTCGAATCCAGAGCAACGCCCAATGTGTGTTCCGCTGTGTCTTCCGCATCACGAGTAACATATTACTTATCCTATATTTTATTTTTAATGAAGGATTTTATAAATTTTTAGAAACCACAAATTTATAAAATTTTATCAATTTGTCTATAACAAATAAAGACTTGTATGATTTGTAATTTTTTTATTTTCTGTGTTTAATTATACAATAATTAAATGCCTTAACTTTAACAGCATATAAGTTTAGGGGCATACGCTACAAGATGTCGATAGCTTCCATACAAAAAAATATATCTTAAAGTATCGCAGTTTCAGGGCCCTGGATAACCCAAACCACGTAGTACAATAGTCAAAACTACTGACAATGCAACTCTTGAGTTTTTAATGCGCCCGCTTAGCAAGCCTTGCATTTAAAATTTTGCTAACGATGAGCCTACAGGCACTACAACGTAGCTAATAATAAAGTTTCTTTAAACATCAGCTTTACGTTGTCGCTATGGCCATCAGAAATTCCAAGAATATAGGAGAACCGCTGCCTACCACAGAATAGGTATTCTCTTCAAAATAGTCTTAGTATTTTTGATTGGAAATGGAAATGGACAATGGAAATGGTTACTGGAGGTCTTAGATACACCGCATTACTTCTCGTGTGACATGAGATCACCTTTCAAATCAGAATTCGTGTCTGCTACTCGCCAATATACCCACGCGGGTTCTAAATAAATATATTAACAATTAAGTATCTGTATTTTATAAAATTACAATATTAAATCACAAATCCTGTTAACAGAATAACTATAAATTGAATTTTAGAAAAGCTTGTTTCTTTATTTCACAGCCAGCAACTCAATATCTCCTATGTGTAAACTAAATGTATTTTTAATCTTAATACGTTTTCATTCGATTTAGATTATCTTATGTTGGGCAATATACATACCTGTTTAAACAGTTTGATCAATTTATGCAATCATAATCTTGATCAAATCTTCGATAAAATACCAACACATTTTAACTCTGTTTTACTAATATTTTAAATTGCTAATATATAATACTTATTTTATTTTAAACTAGCAACGCGCTCGGGCTGACTCCTAGCATTTTCCCGTGTAGAAACAACTTAAAAAACAGATATAAAACTTAAACTAGTGATCAAATATGTTTTGATCCAAATTAAATATAGAAGACAATGGTCTAATTTAATTGAACAAGGTCCAATGCTTCCCCCAAAGAATTAACAAATTTAAAGAAACGTTCATTGTAGACTTCAAGATTGAAGACCTAAAGAACCGCATGATTTTATTGTCTGTGTTGAATTTACCGTTCTCCAAAAAAAAAAAATTGGAGTCCGCAGTCGCAATTATTTCGATCGGAGTATTTCCGTCACAACTCTTCTAATTTGGTGACCATCTGTTGGGCAACATGTAATCGAACGATGTCCTGTCAGTAAAAGAAGCTAGAACAATAGCCAGATGTTGGTTGTTCAATGAAGAGGTTTCTATCACCGTTTGTAACTATCGATAATGAGCACCGGCGGCAATCTCTAGAGGATAACACCCGCATAGATCCACCACACAATCAACATTATCCTAACCAAGCTAGTTTTACTTAACAAGCTTTGGTCGACTCTCCAGGTTATAGCCACGGTGAAAAAAGGTATTATTACTCAGCGTAAAGCTTACATATTAATTACATCACGAATGACAATATGACTTAAAATCGTAACGTAACGAATTAATCGATAGATTTCTACTGATGCCTTCTCTATTATTGCGAAAATAACTTTCAAGATCTTCGTTATCTCCCTTAAGCCCGAAATTAACTAAAAACGGTTTGTCATCTACACTGAAAGTTCTGATGAGATTTTAATGATATCCGTTTCTAGGGTCGTTGACAACCATAATTTTCGTCTTATCTTCCTGGGCATCCCTAGGGTTCGTTTTTTAAATTAAACATTCCAACACGTACACACCAGAACTTACAATAACGAGCGTTGATTATCGCTAGCCGCAAGACATCGGGTAGCGCCGTCTATGTTGCAAAAGGTTACATATCCATAAATCCTTATTTGAGGCTGCTACTTAATAATTGATAATCTGTGCAATATTAAAATTGCCGCCAAAAGATGAAGGGAAAAATCATAGTAAACATATGCACGGAATAAATTACATAATTCGTAAATGAGTAGTTTCGCCTGTTCAACAGAAAGTTACAAATTCCGAGAATTGTCGAGTGGTGAAGAAGGGTGGCCGTCCACAAAAACTGAAGCCACTATTTTCCAAGAAAAAATTGCTGAGCAAGTTATTGCACGATGTTTCATTAATCCAGTAAAACAAAACCGTCCACTAAAAGTCGATGGACAGGGTCGTGAATTAGCACAAGGACTATCTTTGATTTTTAGATTTGTAGCTGTGCCAGTAGTACCACATTACCTATTTTCGGCTAGTATTATCTATCTCTTTGTTTCGACCATTAATTAAATTTTACGGTTTGTTAGGTAGAACATATATTTAGATATCACAATAAATCTTGGGTTGGTGGTGATAAAGAGTGGGTGATAGCTTGTCACCATGTACGGTCACCACACCATGTGTGGCTTTTGGCCACTTAACTTTTTTTTCATGTTTGAGGGCTTACTGGTGGCCCAGAGGCCTTTCCAGTTTCACATGAACAGGTGGGCGAGCAAGGGCTCAGCCAGAAGGGGCGGGATTTGCTAACAGCTACCCGAGCGCCTCCAAGGGAGACCTAACAACTTAAGAGTAGCTGCTTCGCGAATGAATCTACTACCGAATCGGAATCGTGACCCTCTGAGAAGATCCGGCGAGAAACTCAAGGGGCTGATGCTTAGGTTAGGTTGCACGTCGAATTCTTTGCCGAGTTCGATAAGTGCGGTTACCGGGGTGTCTACTCCTAGTGCTAGAGCGGAAGGCGTCTAATGCAAGGGTTATTGGATCAGATGGATCCGTATGGACGTGTCTAGGACGACGACGGTGTTACGTCGTAACAGAGTTCTAAAGTGTAGAATTAATACAAAAAATAATTACAAGCAGGCAAACAAAATGACTAGTTGTTACATGAAAACCGCGCGCTTCAACTAGTGATAGCTTCATAATGACCATATAAGGTAATCGTTGATACCGGAAATCAAATTCTTTCTGGAACATCCGATAACGCCCACAGCGTAGCTGTCACAAACAAAATACAATAGCGAACAACGAGTCAACTGCTTGAGAATGATTCCATTTCGCTCGATTCGAGTATTGCTATCTCAGTACCACAGGTGTTTTCTGGAATATGGACAATAGTTTGGGGCGTGACTTGCTTCGGTTGAGCCGTTTTTTCCATATTTCTATCTCGGAATAATATAATGTTGGCGGCAGAATGTCATGGATGCATCCACCCGTGTACTTGACCTTCCTAGCCCAGGGTATGAGTTGGCCGAAGAGGGTGATCGGGGGTGTGAGATTCCTCCTCCTAATCCAGGAGGAAGCCCGTATGGAGTTTCCCCTTTGTAACAGCACCGCAATGCTTTTCGCTGGTTTGATGTCTATGCGCCATTTTCGGAACCACTGTCCTAAGCTTACGGCTGCGCTCTGGTGTTTCCTCGCGATTAGAGACTTGTTTCTACTCGAATAGTAAGCAGTCGTATCGTCGGCGAATACAGCTAACTGAGTCGGTGGCGACCGGGGAATATCGTTGACGAATAAACTAAATAAGAGCGGCGAGAGCACAGAGCCTTACGGAACTCCAGCCGTGAGAGATCGCGGGGAGGAGACAGTTCCCTCGACTCGATATCGAAAAGAGCGGTTCGACAAAAAGTCCCGTATGGTGAGCACGAGACTATCCAGCACGCCCACATGGGCGTTTGGTGGTTTGATTTTCAAACTATTCCCTAACCCGCCCAATGGTGTGATTTTCAAACTATTCTTCATAGAATAGTTTGAAAATATTCTATGAAGAATAGTTTGAAAATCAAACAATTGTCGAACGCTTTTGCGACCTCGAAGAAGAGAGCTCCCGTGTAGAGTGTTTTTGGTCGGTTAAGCCCTACAAGAATGCGCTCCGTGAGGCGGTGCACCTGTTGTACGCATGAGTGATTTGCGCGGAATCTGAATCATTCATCGATGAGAATACCCCTGGATGAGACGAATTCTGTGAGACGTTTGTACAGCAGACGCTCATACAGTTTGCCTAGAGACATAATAAGGCTAATCGAGCGGTACCACTTAATACTTGGTGGCTCATAAGCAAGTTCACCAATTTATAGGAGATAGGCCGAACTCAAACGATGAGTCGGAGAGAAAAAAAAGAGAAAAATGTTAAATCGCTGAAAAACCAAATGAACACTAAAACAAAACGGAAAAATAAATTAAGAATAAAAAAATTTGCTAGCTTAATACCTATGTACTAACATTACAATGAAATTGTACACAGAAGTATTGCTCGAGATATAATACAAAACGCCTGCAGAAAACGCCTTCTCGCTACAAATCGTCTAAACGAGATTTGCTTGCAAGCATACTTCTAGCGTACATACAAATAACACAAATAATATAACTTAATTATATTTGGTGCTTTATTGAAATTAACTTAAAACGACGTACACTGAGGCACTTTATTTACACAGCATTACAGAATGTTCAACCTAATAAAATTGATTGTATTGCGGGAAAATCTGTCCATCGAAGTCAAAGTTTTCATACTCTGGGAATGGCGTGGGTCCGAATTTGGGATAAGCTGGAACAAAATAAACATATACAATTTTAGAAAACCACAAAAGTGTTACATTTATATTTTGTTTGACAGACCAAAACATTGTGGCGAAGTTTTGTTATATCTAAAGAGCTATTGCGAATCTATTGCAAAGCTAAAGAACTAATACTATTTGAAATCGTCGTGGCCTAAAAGATAAGACGTCCGGTGCATTCGTATCTAACGATGCAACGGTGTTTGAATGGCGCAAGCGGGTACCAATTTTTCTAATGAAATACGTGCTTAACAAATGTTCATGATTGACTTCCACGGTGAAGGAATAACATCGTGTAATAAAAATCGAACCCGCAAAATTATAATTTGCGTCATTACTGGTGGTAGGACCTCTTCAGTCCGCGCGGGTAGGTACCACCGCCTTGCCTATTTCTACCGTGAAGCAGTGATGCGTTTCGGTTTGAAGGGTGGGGAAGGGTGAACAACTTTACTAAGACCTTAGAACTTATATCTCAAGATGGGTGGCGCATTTACGTTGTAGATGTCTATGGGCTCCAGTAATCACTTAACACCAGGTAGGCTGTAAGCTCGTTCACCCATATAAGCACTATAAAAAAAAACATAATGTAGAGACGATGTATAGTAATTTATCAAAAAATACTCACTAAGTGGTCCTGGTGAAGGATAAACCTGTGGGAAGGCTTGGTCGTTGTACACTTGCTGTGGGTAAGTTTGCTGAGGGTAAGCTTGCTGAGGGTAAGCTTGCTGAGGGTACACCTGTTGCGGGAACGTTTGTTGAGGGTACACCTGTGTTGGGTACACTGGCTGAACGTTCCTCGGTACCTCTACTGGTACGGGTACAGGCTTGGGCACATACTGCACTGCCGGTTGTATGGTAGGTTGTACGGTGGGTTGTACTTTAGGTAGTGGTGAGGGTAAGACTGCAGGTGCAATTGGAGCGGGAGGTGCCACTGGAGCGGGTGGTGCAACTCGGGCGGGTGTTGCATGCACATTCGGGCCGCTTTTGGAAACCACAGCATTGAAGCCGTGGAGTGAGTCGGCGGTATAGTCGACCGTGCGAACAGAACCGTCTGGTTCTACAAGAGAGTATTGACCTGGAATAAACAATGTTATGTTATGGTTATATGTAGAACGTACATCACAGTTTCTGATGTTGCTAAAATAATTGATTATTTTTGGAATGAAGTTTCTTATGGGACGATGCGGAGGGGTACACTGACCGGGAAAAAACGTCCGTAACGTAAGATTTTTATTAGTAATGCACACAGTGTACGACTTAACTTTGTAATAACGTACAAAAAATAACATTTTTTTTATCATTAATTGACCACGATTTCAGAGCGTTCGTTTGTGCAATACGCTAACTCTTATGCAAATAACCGTGAATGAAGTGTACCACAATAAGTTCGCACGTTACCGAATGGCCGTGGGTTGTTGCGAAACCTCCAGTTTTATTTTCTGTATACCTCGAATAGAACTTAAATTAATATTTTTATAATGAGGAACTTCGTTCCTATCCGGTGTCCCACGACACCACACATATTTTTTAATATCTGAACCATAAATTCGCTCATGATAATTCCAGTGATAAAAAAAACTAACACCGTTAATTTTATGATGAATTTTATCTGTTCCTATATTAGTCCCTGACATTAACAAGACACAATAAAAAACGTCTGTCATACAAATGTATTTTGTAAAATTATAGCACTTAATTATTATTATTTCCACAATTTTGATGATTTACGACATTCATAATCCTAATAGGATTGATTGCCTTATTGGTTGGCGACCTTAATTACTGATTCAGATTTCGTTTGCAGACCAGGATATTTTTCTAAACAATAGCATTTAAGCATTCGTCGTCTTCTTGTTTATGTGTCCTTTGTTCTTGACACTCATTTATGAAGTAGGAAATCGATCGGTCGAACGTCTAAATCACTAAATAGATTCTATGTGTCAATGACCTTGTGTAGTGCTAAAACGCAACTACTTACAAAGATGCAAATTTGGAAATCGACCTAGATATGTTTCGTAAGTCATACTAGTTAAAACTTTTGAACGCCCTACATGAGTAGACGAGCTAATGAGCCATCTAGTTTTAAAACAAATCGATCCCTATAATTAAAGACCCCGCAGCGTGTAACTCGTCCCCCACCTTGACACTTGAGGTCGAAGTCACCATTATTTTGTGATAATGACTTTCCTACAACTCCAAACCAGGGCAAGTATTATCCTATTTATTTTAGCCTCTGAGCATCCATACAATGCTTTGAGGCTAAAATAAATAGGTTAATGCGATCTACCCGTACGTAGCAAGGAATTTTTATAGGTTTTGATATCAATTAACAATTTTCATAGCTCATCGTTGTAAACACTTGTGAACACATAAAATACGTATTTTTATTGTATTAAAATACTAGAAAAATTGGCATATGTTGCCGGATTAAAAATTTTACGACACGATATAATAGGATATCGCTCGTTTCACTCATTAGACCACAAGCACATAATAAATGGACAGAGAAGATATCCACATTATGATGTCTAGGGGCTGCAGTAATCCCTTAACAGCATGTGGGCTGAGAGCTCATATACCTATCGAAGAAAAAAATAAGCGATAAGAACCTATGATATATATGTGATATTAAACGATGATATTAAAGAAGCTAAAAGTGGAGTCCAACATATTTTGTATATATTTATTGTTAAAAACATTTTGAATTGTTACAAACTGTTTTGGCTTTTTCTTTCAAAAATATGTATGTAATTTAATAGTTTTTCAGTATAATTATAATCTGTTGAAAGCAAAAAAGTTCATCACTATCAGTATTACTGGTGGTAGGACCTGTTGTGAGTCCGCGCGGGTAGGTACCATCGCCCTGCCTATTTCTGCCGTGAAGCAGTAGTGCGTTTCGGTTTGAAGGGTGGGGCAGCCGTTATAACTATACTGAGACCTTACAACTTATATCTCAAGGTGGGTGGCGCATTTACGTTGTAGATGTCTATGGGCTCCAGTAACCACTTAACATCAGGTGGGCTGTGAGGTCGTCCAACCATCTAAGCAATAAAAAATAAAAAATATTATTATTTTTACTTTATCATGGAACGCACAAAGAAACAAGGACAGAATATATTGTTGATTTGTATTCAGATCCACCAAAATCTACCTTACCTTGTCCTTTTTATATCTTCTGTATTTAAATATAGTATATGACTATACTGATTACTTATTAATAAATGTACCGTTGAATCACTTCTACGACACCATACACATTAAATATTTTAATGGGCTCTAAATTTGGAACTCTCATTGAACGAAGGTTGCAACAGACAAACAATGGGCTAACGCTCATAAAATTAATGGGCAATATTGTGAGCCCAATTCAGATTCATTTTGCAGTCACAATAACAAGGAAATCTGTAAATTACTAATAAAATTTAAATATGAATCGCTGTTCATGTTTATTTTAGTTTTATTAGAGGATTAAAATAATGCATATTAATATTCATGATCTGCATATATGCACCTATTAATATCTTTGCACCTAATTCTAATTAAAATAAAATCAACGTGAAATTTAAACAGCTGCGAGTGTTTATATTGCTTAAATTTAACATACGAATTTTAGTTTATGGAAACACAAATGTAAAGAAAAACGTAATCTTCAAGTAAGTTTAGTCTGATTATGATTTTTTAAAAATTGACGAATTTTTTACATCTTTGTTTTTTGTTTCGGTTTTATTGGTATTATGTGAAGTTATCTGATCGCCGTTTAGTATTATGAAATAAATTATTAAATATTCTAAGAGAGAACAATAATTATTATCCACACTAGATTGTTGTTCATATTTGTTAATAGATCTACTAACACTGTTAATTTTCTAAATAATGATTACCTTTAACAACATCTCCATCTCTGGTTTCATGTTGTGATTTCACGTCACCAGTATTAGGGTCAGCGACGCCATAGTTGAAAGCATACTTCGGTGAGTTCTGAAAATAATGTACATTTACATTAAGAAAGATCCTTCGATTACTTCATTATTTACGTCTTAATCTAATCATAAATTATTTCTTCTGCTTAGTGTTTCACTCCTACCGGACCTGATCAGCAGCATGGTTATTCTAACATTCTGGGTCGCTCTATGAAGCGACACAGTACGACGACCAAGCAACTTCTTAAGATTTTCAACCCAAAGCACAACCTTCATCTAGCCTTAGCATCATCTAGATATTTATTTACTACTAGAGGTCCCGCAGTAGTCGAAATTCGACTATAATTAATTGGATTTGTAAGTTTGTACACTATTATGATTGTATTTTATATTTCTATAATCACAAATTTCGCCAGACGTCAAGAACAAAAGTTTGACAATAAATAGTATGCATGCGTGTGTGCGTCAAATACATGATATGTAGTGTGTGTAATGTTTTCTTTATTGATTTAATGTATCTTTTATGCATTGTTTTAAAAAATATTAGCATTGTGCACTTCTTCTCTATATTCTCTATAAGTGTGGAAAATTTCATACTCCTCCGTCCGCGCAATTTTCGTAAAAAGGGATACAAAGTTTTTGCTTCAAGTATTAATATATAGATTCTTCACTACGCATGTACTGTTAAACTGAGACCTTCGAACTCTAGTCTTGAGGTGGCTGACGGCAGTTGCATTATAGATGTCTATGGGCTCCTGTAACCACTTAACAATAGGTAGACCGTGAGCTCGTTCATCAATATAAACAATTTAAAAAAAATATATAAAAGTCAACAACTTAAAACTATGGGCGTATTTATGAGTTCCATCAATGCATTGTAATGATAAATTAGTATATTACACCCCTTGGGAAGGAATATAAGAAAAGCCTTGGCTCGGCTTCGGCTCGGCCAAAAATTACATGCGATCTGAGGTTTACTGTTTTACTTTCCAAGGGCTGTATACTATTTTTTTGTCCGACAAAGGCGGAAAGCGGCAACTTTGTTTAGCACAGCGGGTTGAAAGCTGCCACTTTCCGCCCGGAGGGGAAAAAAATAATTTATACAGATTATTGTAACAGTTTATGAAAAAGAAGATCATAGTGCTTGTGATTACTAATATTATTGCAATAAAAAACAAACGCCTTTTACCAATGTACGAGTGCTAACACTTCTAACATAACAAATCTATCATAGTGCCTAAATGAGGAAAAATCTGGTAGCAATATATGTATTTAAAGCAGATGTCATTATCACGCAAAAATTAATAAAGCAACGATTTCGATCTCATTATAAATGTAAGGTCAGAGAATATTAATTATAGCTATCCGGTTATAGATTACAATTTACGATCTGGACCCACTCTTGCTACTACTTCTTCCATATCCTCCACCCATAATGATAACTATCCCACTGATTTTCCTTCCTAATTGCGTAGTTTCTGATCTCCTTGCTCACTTTAAGTGCATGACATGTGGCAAGCATGGGTAGGTACTATACTGCATTTGTGCTAAGAAGCAATATGAGTTCTGGATTGAAGGGTAGGGCAGCTTTTGTACTAATGAAATTTATACTGGAATCGTATATGTCAAGGTGGGGAGCGGCTTCCATATTATAGTATTGATAAGCTCTGGTATAAGCACATTTAGGAGATAAAATCTCTAAAGACTATTAAAATTAGAAAACGTATACTTAAATTGTATTTTTTATCAAAAATTGCTTTTATTTCTAATATTAAAAAAATAATACAAATATTCATATTATAAATATCTAATAAGTACTCAAATATCGTGTACTAGTTTTTCAACCCAATTCAACCCAAAGACGTTTTGAATAAATTTCACTAAAAATGTTAAAATAAAAAAGACACACAATGCCCTAATTTCATGATCTGAATTAACTTATTAGAACTAAAGTTAATAGAATGTAAATCATATTAAAAACAAACAAAGCGGTCAAGGATTGATTTTCAATTTGCTATAAATGTTTAGAAAAATATCAGAAAAAAATAATTATATTTCAAGCACACAATTCCTAAATAATTTATTGCAAGAGTATTTCATTTTGTTCATTAGAATGCTTATGAAAAAAAACTGATCACATTGACACATCTAAACATAAATAATAAAACTTTTATGACATAAAACACCTTACGTAATATTTAACTCCATTCGGTAACTCGGGATTCAACACTCCTTGTTGTGGCTTAGATTGAACGATTCCAACTAAAGCCACAAAAAACAAACACTGTAACCGGCACATATTGGAATACGTGTATCAGCTTGTCTGTCTACTCCCTGAATAGTAATAATAGAGGGTTCACAGGCATTTTATATGTGGCCTTATTCGCTGGTAGCGCTGACCTTGGTGGGCGGAGCCGACTGTGCTTCCGAAAATGAAGTTTCCTTTAGCGCTGCGCCGACTTAATTGAGAAAATTTTCACACGGTACAATAGCTTATATGTGTGTACGTGAGATTGCAGCATACCGATTGGAATAATTACTGTTAATATTGTATTAAGAACAATTCATTTCATTCATTTAATTTCATGCTAGACTCAAGGTCAAACGGTTTTATATGATAATATTATATTAAGTAAATCGGATCAGAAGAATTTGTATACAGCCCTGATCTCCTTCCCTAACAATAACTGATTCTCCAATATTTAGATCAGTTTAAAAGTCAATTAGATATCATTGAAACTGTCCATTTAAAATTCAAAAACATTCCACCCTGTAGATAAGAGAAGTAGTTTCACAATCAACTTTCACTAAGCCTTATTTTAGTTGATCCCTTGGGTTTCGATGGTGGATCGTATTGAGAGACCACAGGGGCTGGTACAATCATCCTGCGTGTTGGTGCTTCAAAGCAATCTCTTGTTCTTTCCATTTTACTGAATTATCTCCGACACGCCACTTACCGGAGAAAACTTAATGTTACAGTAACTCCGTAATTTGCGTATCTATTAAATATATTGCGTATAAATCATTAAACATATTAAATGCAACCGTGTCACGTGAAGCTTCTTCTAGACCTGAATCAACTTAATGTTATGTCCGTTTTATTTTTAAATATCATATTCTAAAACTCTAACAAAGATAAGAAGATGAATATTGGATTGACTTGCGCAAACATATATTAATAAATATAATGTATATATTGCGTTGTCATTCGTAAAGTTCAGAAGACACTAAATGTATTTAATCCAATCTCATCCATTTTACATTTATATTGGATTCAACAAACTACATTTCGTATGAACAAGTTTTATAATTGATCAACTTTTGATCCCCTGTCTTGTTTTATATGGATGATTTCTACGTTTTAAAATGTCTGCTGTCTGAAATTATAAGCCGTTTCCTGGCATAAAAATATTTTATTAGAATTCAACAGATACGTACAATATCCGTGAACATAAAAAATTAAGATAATTCATTTATCAACGAAAGGAAACTATAAATGATTCATTGGACTAGCTAATCCGGCTAATTTACAACTGATTAGTCATCACAGTATACAAAATAGAAGATAATTTCCTTTAATTTCATTAAGCATATGTAAATCTAATAAACAGCTCTCAAAAAAACAGTAGGAAATTCGCTTCCAGCTGTATAACTTAAATAACAATTTTACTATCGAAGTTCGGTCACACTTTACTGTAACTTTTTTTGTTATTTGATTAGTTTACGGCCCACCCGGTAGTGGATGGAGCCTATAGACATCAACAATAAAAATGGCGCCACCTAATTTGAGATAAGAATTCAAAATCTCTGTACCAACACTAAATTGCCAGCCTTACCCTTCAAACCGAAATGCATTATCGCACAGGCAAAATTTTGCGGGTTTGATTTATATTACAAGATGTTTTATTTTTCATTGCGTAGATGGGTGGACGAGCTCAAGGCACACCCGGTGCTAAGTGGTTACCGGAGCCCATAGACATCTACAACGTAAATGCCGCCACCCATCTTGAGATATGAGTTCCAAGATCTCAGTATAGTTACAACGGCTGCCCCACCCTTAAAACCGAAACGCATTACTGCTTCAGGGCAGAAATACGCAGGGTCGTGGTACCTACCCGTGCGGACTTACAAAACGGTCCTACCACCAGTAATTACGCAATTTATAATTTTGCGGGTTTGATTTTTTTTACACAATGTTATTCCTTCATCGTGGAAGCCAGTTCGTGAACATTAGTTAAGATTATATAAAAATTTTGACTACATTTGTTATTTCATTTTTTTTAAATGGTACCTGCTTGCGTGATTCGTACACGCGCACAGTCGCATCG
The DNA here is from genome assembly GCF_030267445.1 of Bombyx mandarina. Classification (NCBI taxonomy): domain Eukaryota; kingdom Metazoa; phylum Arthropoda; class Insecta; order Lepidoptera; family Bombycidae; genus Bombyx; species Bombyx mandarina. The sequence continues at coordinate 5,977,195 of NC_143228.1, read as the reverse complement.
CTTGATACGATTACACCTTCCTTACTTACCTTTAAGCCACGACGACTATGACATTAAAAATCATTCTAAATAAATAAAAAATAGACTGCAAAATATCAGGAAACGGGTTCCACTTGTTCTTTCTCTGACTGACCTTTATTTGTATTGGTAGCGATGAGTATTTATTTAACTGTTTATGAAAAGAGACTACTCAAGATCAACTCTCAAAAATCGAAGAAATACACTAAGGATCAAATACACTAAGCCAAAAATAATTATGATGATAATCCATAACACTGAGTATTTACTCTCGCTGATCACATCTTACATTAATACTCGGTACTGACTCAGTGGTGCAGTAGTTAGCGCCGAGGGTCGTGGATTCGATTCCCACATCAGGCAAACTTTCGTGTGATTAACAGGATTTTTTACTCTTTGTCTGGGTATTTATTATCTATATACTACTTATCTATATACGCCTTCAAAATTTATTGTAATTTTAACCAACAAAAAGACAAAAATAAAAAAAATTCATAACAATTGTATGAGTTTTTTTTTTCTTAAATTACCAAATAAATAATAGGAAACATAGATCAATAACATTATTTACCGCGAACAAACAATTTCGTCACTCCTTCCTTCTTAGATATCCGACTCTGATAGAACAATAGGTGAGTCTTCTAAACAAATGCGACAAGACCTTCCTTAACTTTAGACACGGTGCTGGCAGGTCGACAAACAGAAAATAGGTAATAGGGCTTGGCATTTTTGTAAAGCTTTAGAAGTATGAATGTTCTTTTTTTTTTCCTACCTATGCTGATAGCCTTAAGAGGCTATTTCAACTTCACCCTAAGGTTTGTAGGTGAGCTCGCGGGGCTCAACCGGAGAGTTGCTAACACTGACCCTAGCAAGAGCAGTGTTTCGCAGAATCTATCACCGGATCGGAAACGCGACCCACTGAGAAGATCCGGCGAGAAACTCAGTGGGCTGTGTCTGTGGGTAAAGTATGAATGAATACCTATAATATCAGCAGTCTTCGATTCACTTGCTTTTAGACATGAAGTCGAAGAGGAACTTATAAGATCCCATCTTCTATACAGTATAAATGATTGGCAATCGCATGCAGCCTCACAATATCCTATACTCTTACCATAACAATAATGTTAAAACGGTACTGTTTTACTATTGTATTAGGAAGTCAAAATATCAACAACTCATAGTTCACAAATGGCAGAAAAGTTAAATTTCATATAGAAAAACCGTCAAGTGACAAGTCATGTGATATTCAAAACGACTGAACGTCATCCTTGTATCTGTGCATAGCTCAACAAATTCTTAGACATAACCCATTGTTCTTGGTACTTAGTATCCTTAATATGTACAACACAGTATTGTGTATCAGAACTGTATCTTTCCCATACTACTTCAGTTGTACTTACGTTAGTAATGAATTCAGGTTTGATCGCAAATGTAAATAATGTTTCTTTTTTTTTTTATTGCTTAGATGGGTGGACGAGCTCACAGCCCACCTGGTGTTAGGTGGTTACTGGAGCCCATAGACATCTACAACGTAAATGCGCCACCCACCTTGAGATATAAGTTCTAAGATCTCAGTATAGTTACAACGGCTGCCCCACCCTTCAAACCGAAACGCATTACTGCTTCACGGCAGAAACAGGCAGGGTAGTGGTACCTACCCGTGCGGACTCAAAAGAGGTCCTACCACCAGTAAAAATAGTATTAATGTAACCTATAGACACAGCCCACTGAGTGTTCAGCCGAATCTTCTCAGTGGGCCGCGATTTCAACCCGGTGGCAGATTCTGCGAAGCACTCTTCTTACTAAGCACAGTGTTAGCAAACTCTCTCAGGTAGAGCCCGTGAGCTCACCTACCAGTCCGTAAGTAGCTGGAATATCCCCTTAGGCTACTAGCGTTTAGATAGGAAAAAAAATATTTTTCTTCAGTTTTGTATGATAATTTGAAAAACAATCGTATTTTTGCGATTCTTTTACATTTAGACATTGCTGCTGTAAAATTACTCATATTTAGAACATTCAACGAATCGTGATTCTAATATTGCAACCTCGAAATATTTGGTTTTAACTCTATCTTTTGTTCATAATACTGAGTTTTATGATTTTATGAAATGTTTCCATTGCTCGCACTGCACCTTTGCTCCATTTGTGGTCCTTTACAAACATTCCCTGAAGTGGCAACAACAACTGTACATAGCAACATGAACCTGCAACTCAATTAAAAAATTTACCCACAAACGCATAGTGCACGAATAAACAAACAACTATATAGTTATACTAGCGACCCGCCCTCGCTTCGCTTCGGAAACATTGAGTTTTATTATTGATAGCTGAGTCCCGCAATGTTACCCGCGGTTATTGTCGTACCGCGGGAGAAGCCGCGGGGCGAAGGTAGTCTAAAAAAAGTAGCCTAAGTTACTCCTTACATCTTCAGCTACCTATCAGTGAAAGTCCCATCAAAATCGGTCCAGCCGTTCCAGAGATTAGCCGGAACAAACAGACCGACAGACAAAAATTGTAAAAAATGTTATTTTGATGTATGTACCTTATATACATATATATATATATTCATATGCATGTAGTAAAAATAGTCTATTTCAATATTACAAAGAGACACTCCAATTTTATTTATATGTATAGATTGCATAATTTTATGGTCTTCAAGTTTAGCGTTTTAAAGCTCAGTTTAATTTATAGAGAATTTTCAAATATCAAAATTCACATATCGAGAGGTGATCAACTAGACAATCTTGACTGACCTCGATTTTCGAAGACACATTCAAAATTATTTGATTGCCTCCATTTGACACTGTGGGTTGATGTTACGTTAAGATTTATGTATGTATATATTTAAAATGAATTCAATGACGTCATAATTTAAACAATAAAACAAAATTTTATTAACGATCCTAATAACTAAACGATTAAATACAAATGTTATTTAATTTAGAACAGCATCATACAGTACATTTGATAGAAATAATAACAATAAATAAATATACAACAAAAACGTAACTATTTGAATAAACAATATAACAAGGAGATCCTATATAATACTTACGAATTATTTATTTCTAAAAAGTTGACTAAGGATCTAAAATAAGCAAAAATTTCTTTAGGTACTTATTATCTAATATATGGTAATAATCACCGTTGTTCATTCAACACCATTATAAAAATCATATATGGTTAATGTTTTTTTTCTTTAAACTAAATTCTCGGTAACCTCTCAATTCTTACTAACTTTTACCCTGTACATCTAATTTGTGAAAAAAAGCAATACTATTAACGCATCTTTTGTTATTAAAGCAAACTATTAACAACGTACGTACGTATGTAAGTATATTTTCATGTGACATTAAGCAGAAATTATATAAAATAACATGCTTAAAAAACTAAATTCAAAATTAACCAAATTTCAATAAGACTACAAAAATTGTCGATTGTTTCTCCTTCGTGGAATAAAAACAAACTTATTATTCTTAAAGAAATACTACTCAATGCCATCCCAAACAAAGACTTCAAAAATTTGACTTTTGCATTTTTGTCCTGTTCATTTTTCATTGAACGTAAATCTCAAATAAAATAAAAATATTATCTGACTTTGACCCACCCAAAATTAAAATTTTTTTTTAATATAAATTACTAGAATCAAATGCCAATAAATAAAGAAGCTGTCATTCAAAAATCTAGACGCTAGAATAATTTTGGATGTCGTTTTATAATAATCTAATGATGTAAATGAGCAGCCTCGTGAGGTGATATGGGAGCGGTCTTGTGCACGATCGCATTGAATCCGTTGTATTTGTCGGCGGTGTAATCCACGGTGCGAATCGAACCGTCGGGCTCGACCACTGTGTATTGACCTGTAACATTTAAAAAAATACGTATAAATAAACATTTATCACGTTTTCATTTAAAATATTTTCATAACGACTTATAGTCCATCCGCTGTTAGTTCTGTATATAAATCAGTAATCTATACATATAAATAAAATTAGAGTGTCTGTTTTTAGTATTGAAATAACCGCTTTTTACTACATGCATATGAATACATATACGGTACCAAAATAACATTTTTTACAATTTTTATCTGTCTGTCTGTCTGTTTGTTCCGTCTAATCTCTGGAAGGGCTGGACCGATTTTGATGAGACTTTCACTAATAGGTAGCTGATGATATAAGGAGTAACTTAGGCTACTTTTTTTAGACTAGCTTTGCCCCGCCGCGTCACCCGCAGCTATTGTGGTACCGAGCGCAACATGGCGCGCTTCGCCTATCAATAATAAAATTTTATGTTTCCGAAGCGGGGGGCGACGTTGCTCGCGTCCGTAGGATTTACCACCTTCTCCTAAGGTCCACCCTACACGTGCCCCCCGGGTGGTGCTAAAGAGCAACAACGCCGAACCACAGGCGGCGGTTAAGTAACCTGTCAACGGCTACCACAAGCCGAGAAGTGTGCAGTAAGTGACTTTCTGAAAAAGTGGTTATGGTGCCTTGGGAAAGTACTATAAAAAAAATTATCCCAACCCCCTTTTTAAATGAAATGTCGAAAAATATGGAATGTGTTATGTCGTGCCATCCGGCTGACCCCCGGCGCTCCCCGGTACCCGGGCCGGAGAGTGAGAAATTTGCTACCGAAGACCTCACTGAAGTAGGTGACCAGGCTTCAGTGTTCGTTAATGCTACTGGAAACAAGAAGAAACTAGTGCAGCAGGCCCTTCACCCAGGTTTATTTACCAGGGCCAAGAGTATGTCTATGAGCAACATACCAAACACCCAAACCAAAGAAAGCTCCTCTCAGCTGGATGCTGAAATGCAGCAATCAGATTTAGAAACAGTCACCCAGTGCTCCCAAATATCAAAACCACCAGACTGGCAAAGAGTTCCCATGCTACGCCATCCAAAAAAAAGAAAATTATCCTCCACACCTTCTCCCGAATTAATAAAAACAACAAACAGCTTTAGCGGACTTCCGATAGATCAGCCGGAATATAGGGCGAGAGATGCAAAAGACAAGAAAACTAATAAACCTCCACCTATAATCTTGTACGGAATTGAGGATGTTCATAAGCTCACTGAACTCCTAGAAACCGCAACAGATAGATCTAATTTCTCTTTTAAGATTATTAGCAGAAACCAACTTAAAGTTTTATCAGTGGACCTGGAGATATACAAGAAGGTAATAACTGTTATACGAGAACATGGACTAATAGGACACACCTTTAACAGAAAAGACCAAAAATCCTACAGGATCGTTATAAGAAATCTCCACCACACTACTCCTACTACTGCTATCAAAGAGGCTATTGAAGAGAGTGGCAACACAGTAGTAGGTGAGATTATTAATGCCAAATTTGGTCCCGACAAAAAACCCACTTCTACCTTTTTTGTAAATTTGCTTCAGGGTCCTAATAATAGAGCTTCTAGGGATATTAGATTTATATATCATCAAGCTGTTACTATTGAAGAACCCAGAAAAAGATCCAGTGTAGTGCAATGTCAAAGATGTCAGCAATATGGTCATACCAAAAACTATTGTATGAAACCATATCGCTGTGTCAAGTGTGCTGGACCGCATAAAACTTCGGAATGCACAAAAGTGGATCGCAATACACCTGCTTTATGTGCATTGTGTTTAGGACCCCACCCAGCAAATTATAAAGGCTGTGAGGTATACAAGGAAATCCTATCAAGGAAAACCTCGCAACACTTACCACGTAAACATAAGCAATTTGAGTATAAACCTCAAAAAAATAAGGAAGAAACTGATTATAAAACATCTGCAAATCAGAATAAAGAGGAAATTGAACCGCTGCAGGAGCAGAGGAAAGCACATGAGCACAAATCGTATGCCGATACGGTCAGATCTCAGGTACATCAAAACAATACAATCCATCAACCAGACTCTTATAAAGTCATAGAACAAATGTTTATAAAACAATCCCAAAAGATTGATACTGTATTACAGCAAATGAGTACATTACTTGAACTCATTACAGTACTAGTCTCTAAGTTAACAAAATGACTGCACTAAAAATAGCTACATGGAACATCAATGGCTTGGCACCCAACATCGATGAAGTGGAAATTCTGATCTGTCTACATAGTCTAGACATTCTCCTAATTTCAGAGACACATATGACGACCAGCAGCTCGATAAGAATTAAAGGATATAAGATCTATTCCACAAATCACCCAGACGGTACAGCCCACGGCGGGACAGCAGTGATAATCAAAGCCACTGTTAGACACCATGTGCTACCAAACTACTGTACCGAACATATCCAGGCTACCACAGTAGCAGTCAGTGACAGAAATGGAGACTTTAATATATCATCAATTTATTGTCCCCCGAAACATAAAATAAGTGAAGCACAGTTTTCTGACTACTTTTTAAGCTTAGGATACAGATTTATTGCTGGGGGTGACTGGAATGCGAAGCATTCGCACTGGGGCTCTAGATTAATAACTACACGTGGAAGGGAGCTGAAGAAAAGTGTAGATAAACAGTTCTTGACTACTGTGTCAACTCCAGAACCAACACACTGGCCCACAGACCAGAACAGACTGCCAGACGTTCTAGACTTTTTCATCACAACAGGACTGTCTCGACTGTTCTTCAATGTTGAGTCATGCCTCGATAGCTCATCTAACCATATTCCTGTAATATTGACAGTGAGCACCACTATTCTTAAGAAAGAAGTTCGGCAAACATTGTACAACAAATACACAGACTGGGATAGCTTCCGGGAAATAGTTGATACGGAGCTAAGCCTAAAAATAGCACTTAAAACAGAAGAGGATATCGAAGAAGCCACAAAGCATTTCACCACAACAGTTCAAGCTGCCTGCTGGAAAACCTCTCCGGAGCACTTGAATCCCAGGCCACGGCAAAATAAGATATCGTTTGAAATAAAAGAACTGATTCTGAATAAAAGAAAACTGCGAAGAGTATGGCATACTAGCAGGCTCTCAGTAGATAAAAGAGCTCTTAACAAAGCAGTCAAGGATCTTAAACTTGCCATAAAAAATGCAAGGGACAAAACTATGGAATGTTATCTAGATTCCTTAACTGCAACAAGTGCTACTAACTACTCTCTATGGCGAGCTTGTAGGAACTATAATAGGCCTATGGATCCCAAACCGCCGTTACGGTTGCAGAATAACACTTGGGCAAGAACAAGACAAGAAAAAGCTGACGCCTTTGCTGTTCACTTAGCAAAAGTATTCACGGCTAATGATGCTGACCCAAACACTGATGATTCCTTCATAGATTCGGCCCTAAGTCAAGACTTCCAGCTCGATTTGCCGATTAGGCCTACAACTCCGAAAGAAGTCGTGGCAACAATCTCAAAATTGGAGGACAAAAAAGCCCCCGGGTTTGATTTAATAGACAAAAAAGTCTTGAAGGAACTTCCCAAAAAAGCCATAGTTTTTCTAACCATCTTATTTAATGGCATACTAAGAACTGGACACTTTCCATCACTGTGGAGAGTTTCACAAGTAATTATGATACCTAAAGTAGGGAAGCCAGTGAACGAACTTAGCTCATACAGGCCGATTAGTCTACTAACCGTAACGTCAAAACTTTTTGAGTCAGTCCTGCTGCACAGATTATTGGAGGAGATTCATCAAAGAGCCATAATCCCGGACCACCAGTTTGGCTTTCGCCAGCAGCATGGCACTGTGGAACAAGTCCATAGAATCTGCTCTGTGATAAGGAAGGCACTAGAGAGAAAGGAGTACTGCTCCTCTGCCTTCCTAGACGTGCAGCAAGCGTTTGATAGAGTATGGCACAAAGGTCTCTTGTATAAAGTAAAAACTCTTCTACCCTGTACATTCTTCCCCATCATAAAATCTTATCTAACAGAAAGAATATTTCAAATAAGAGAAGAAGAGTGTACATCGCCATTTCACTCAGTCAAAGCTGGTGTACCGCAGGGGTCTGTCCTGGGTCCTGTCTTGTATACCATTTACACATGTGATTTACCACAAAGCGAACATGTTACATTAGCAACATTCGCAGACGATACCGCTGTACTGGCATGTAGCAATTGCCCAAACGAAGCTTCAGACTTCCTACAGACTGGATTGCAAGAAATTGAAACTTGGCTTTCAAAGTGGAGAATAAAAACTAGTGTGACAAAATCCGTTCATGTAACCTTCACCCTCCGTAGAGGAGACTGTCCGCCAGTAACTCTGTGCAATCAACAACTTCCGCAAGAACACTGCGTAAAATACTTGGGAATACACCTTGATAGGAGACTCGTATGGAAACAACACATACAGAAGAAGAGAGAAGAAATCAACCTGAAATACAGAGGACTCTACTGGCTGCTTGGCAGAAATTCCAAGCTGTCAGTAGATAATAAGCTACTCATCTACGAAATGCTCTTGAAACCAATTTGGACATACGGGATTCAACTATGGGGTTCGGCGTGTGACTCTAACATAAATATCATACAGAGGGTTCAAAATTACATCCTGAAACAAATATCGAACTGTCCGTGGTTTATAAAAACATCGGAGATTCATGAACACCTCAAAATCAGGACTGTTAAACAGGAAATCAAGACCTGGAGTATGAAATACAGAAAAAGGCTAGAAATGCATCCTAATAAGCTTGCCACGCAACTAACCACACCGGACCTAATAAATAGGCTTAAAAGGCGACAAATCCTAAGTCTTGATAGACACGGTTGACAGAGTGGAGCAGTCTCGATGGAGATTTTGCTCTGACCGTCTAACAGCTCTCAACACATCTGCTCATAGTCTAGCTGACTGATTGCAAGATAAAGAAAAAAAAAAAAAAAAAAAAAAAAAAAAAAAAATGTTTCCGAAGCGAAGCGAGGACGGGTCGCTAGTGTATTTATATAATTATTTTATACAGTATTCGACTATACCCAGATTTAGATTAGTTCAATGTAGGCATTACGTTTTCTTCTCTTGTTTTGTTATTGAGATTTTAAAAATAAGAAACTAACCAAAAATTTGTTATCAATTACACTCAGTCAATATTATCATCAATGGCTTCTAAACAAAACTACTAAAAGAAAGAATACTGTTTGGCAAACAGAGGAAAAAAACTGTTTTGTCTTGTCAAATTCAATATTACCATTATAATATTCATTAAATATATTAATATTAAAAGTTAGCCATGACTCATGTAATAAGTATTTTAAAAAACCAGTGACATTTCGGTATACACCCACTGATTGCAGCAGATTAAGTTGTGTATAACACGCATAAAATTGAAATACAACCTTTTTTTTATTTATTGCTTAGATAGGTGGACGAGCTCATAGCCCACCTGGTGTTAAGTGGTTACTGGAGCCCATAGACATCTACAAAGTAAATGCGCCACCCACCTTGAGAAATAACTTCTAAAGTCTCAAGTATAGTTACAACGGCTGACCCACCCTTCAAGCCGAAACGCATTACTGCTTCACGGCAGAAATAGGCAGGGTGGTGGTACCTACCCACGCAGACTCAAGTGGTCCTACCACCAGTAAAACCATACTTGTTTAAAAACTATTTTACCTTTGACAACGTCTCCGTCTCTAGTTTCGTAGTGGGTCTTAATGTCACCTGTGTGAAAATCGTTGACTCCGTATTTGAATTCGTATTTCGGGTAGGCCTGTCAACAATAAAATGAATGTAACATTCATCACATTTTGGATTACTAATTAAGATAGAATATACTAAATAAATATCAGTTTCTTTAGAAGGTATGGGTACGCAATAGTGATCTCCATAAGAAACTTTTCCATTGTCACCATTACACAATAATATACTTAGTCTGGCCATAAATACTGTTACAATTAAAAATAAACAAAATGTTACATTCGAATTTGGAATTTGTCATTTTTATATGATTGCTCATTGAGTTTTCTCATTTTGGCGCCAATACATTTTACAATATTTTGCGATAATAAAATGGACTGGGGTGATAAAGAGAACCGAATCGCTGTGATTGCATTACACAAAGTAGGTATGGAGCCAAATGCAATTTTTAAAACTCTCCATACGATTGATATTAGTAAAATGTTTGTGTACCGAGCTATTAATAGGTGCAATGAGACCTCCTCTGTTTGTGACAGAAAAAGATCTGGCCGTCCACGTAGTGTTCGTACGAAAAGGGTGGTCAAAGCAGTAAGGGAAGGATTCGAAGAAATCCTGTCCGAAAGCAAAAGATTTTATCTCGGGAGATAAAGATAGCACCTAGGACGATGTCGCGTATTTTAAAAGAAGACTTAGGACTTGCAGCCTATAAGAGACGTACTGGTCATTTCTTAACTGATACTTTAAAAGAGAATAGGGTAGCAAAATCGAAACAACTACTGAAGCGGTACGCAAAGGGAGGTCATAGAACAATTTTGTTTACGGATGAGAATTTTTTTACAATTGAGCAACATTTTAACAAACAAAATGGCCGTATTTATGCTCAAAGCTCTAAGGAAGCTTCCCAATTAGTCGACAGAGTGCAACGTGGGCACTATCCGACTTCAGTGATGGTTTGGTGGGGTATTAGCTATGAAGGAGTGACTGGGCCGTACTTTTGTGAAAAAGGTATCAAAAAATCGGCACAAGTGTATCAAGATACCATTCTTGAGAAGGTAGTAAAGCCCCTTGACAACACCATGTTCAAAAATCAAGAACAGTCCTTCCAGCAAGACTCGGCGCCAGGTCATAAAGCTCGTTCTACGCAGTCTTGGTTGGAAACGAACGTTTCGGACTTCATCAGAGCTGAAGACTGGCCGTCGTCTAGTCCCGATCTTAATCCGCTGGAATATGATTTATGGTCAGTTTTAGAGAGTACGGCTTGCTCTAAATGCCATGATAATTTGGAGTCCCTAAAACAATCCGTACGATTGGCAGTGAAAAGTTTTCCCATGGAAAGAGTGCGTGCTTCTATTGATAACTGGCCTCAACCTTTAAAGGACTGTATTGCAGCCAATGGAGACCACTTCGAATAAGCTTTTTATACTTTAAATTGTTGTATATTTATGTATCAAACGAACACACTGTAAAAGTAATAAATGTTATTTGCAATAGATTTCTTTTCCTTTGTCTCAGTATTTATGGCAAGACTAGGTATAATACATATTTCCGCATAACCAAACCTGATTCTTTTAGTGTTTTTCACCAATAGTCGTCTGATTGTCGAGATTTAAAGATTTATAATAATTATTTCGTATTAATTATAATAATATAATATTAATATATAAATATGATTTATAATAAAAATATATTTTTATATCTAGACTAATGCAAACTCAACAAACTGTTTAAAAATAAAACATGTGATATTCTCATTTGACACAACATAAATACAACCCTACGAAAATGCAACACTTCTGATTTTAACTGTCTGTCTTGATGTGTTTATCATGTCGTGAAATCTACTACCTACTCTATAACAACAAATTGACGTGGCATATCATATTATTTAATCTCATACGCAAATTATTTCAACATCATGTCCTTCAAACCGGAAATCATTGATCATCAACTTCTATAAATGTTAACTTTTTTATTTAAACCTCTGCCTGGAATGAGACCATGTGACAATATATACATATAAAAATTAATGTTTTTGGCTTTATCATTTTCGTATTATTTACATTAGAGGGTCGTTTTTTTTTTGTTGCTCGAGAAACAAATGCAATTTATCTATACTAATATATAATATTATAATGAGGAATGATTTGTTTGTTTGTTTGTATTGAATAGGCTCCGAAACTACTGAACCGATTTGAAAAAATCTTTCACTGTTTGGAAGCTACACTATTCCCGAGTGACATAGGCTATAATATTTTTTGAAAAAAATTAGGGATCTTTACTAAAACTCCAATAATGTGACCCAAGGTGTTAAAAAATTACCTAAAATATTCTTTAAATCGCGTGCTCTGCGAAAACTATTGATGATAGAATAAAATAATGTACTAGGACTTTGTAGAACATGTTATTAATTACAAAAAGTGTCGCAGCAACATATTATGTCTACCTATTGTAGTGATGTCGCAATAAGTGTTCTTTTAAAAAAAATAAAACAACGTCAAATATTGTTGAAATTTTTATTAAAGACCCGAGCGGAGCCGGTGCGGGCCGCTAGTATATTATATAGTTGTTGTTGGCACTTCGGGGTAATTATCTAGTATAGCGCCATCAAGGGAACGACAGATGTCACGCAAGAAGTTTCATTAAATGTGTGTATTTTAGCATAATAATTTGCGATGACCACAAGCGTGGGCAGGTTTTTGGTAGTAAATAAATAAAATATTCACAAATAACTAGTTCGGTTGATCGCATTAATTTTACATGAGCTACATTAATTAAACAAGTTAATGCCATCATACAAAACCGTGGCATATATTTAAATCTTCGAAACTCTGAATCCGCATTCCTATGGCTTGGATAAATAAAGTTTTTTTTTTCTGTGTTTAAATTCCATGTGATCTTTTTTATTATTGCTTGATCTAATTAAGAATCGAACTGAACTCTACTACAACAATCTAACTCGTTTCCCGAAGTCAGTTTCTTGAGGAAAGTTTTTCGCTCTTTCGATATACTTATTCTCACGGCCAACCACTCATGAGAAATACAGACTCCGTTACAAATTGCTCCTACATTCCCGATCCTGCGGAGAACGGAAAGCAGTCGACGTCGCCCCAAACACGTCATTTCGGATCCTCCCGATCCACTAACGGTGCTTTTAGGTACCTCAAGCACCGGTCATCGTTCTCACAGACAACCCACGTAGTTTCTCGCCGGATCTTCTCAGTGGGTCGCGTTTCCGATCCGGTGGTAGATTCTGCGAAGCATGGCTCTTGCTAGGGTTCGTGTTAGCAACGTCTTCAGGTTTGAGCCCCGTGAGCTCACCTACTAGTTAAGGTTACGCTGAAATAGCCTCTCAAGGCTCTCAGCTAGGTAGGAAAAAAAAAAAAAAAAAAACTGCTCTCTTAGTGAATACATATGCAGTACAGTGAACAGAAAGATATGGAGAAATGTACATATTCTTATCTCGTATGAATTTCCGGAACTCATAATACAAGATGCCATTGAATATGAAAAGTTTCATATCAATCAATACTCAACTATAAATTTTTCGTAACGCTGATGAATTCTTGGAATTTCAATAGAATATAATCAATATTTTCTATAAATAAATGGTCGCAATAATACGTAAAGAAATACGCATACAGATTTCGCCAATGTCGGGCTTATAGAGAGACACAGCGAAATTGATTGACCGATAATAAAAATAAGTACATCTCAATAGAGCAGCCTTTCCTAATGTGGGTGATAGCGCCCCCTTGTGGGTACAGCAGGCCTAATGGAGGGCGGAAAGAGACCCAGAAAAAAAGGGGGCATTGTGTAAAGGCTTGGGAGGCGATTTGTAATTTCATCTAGAAGGACTCCTAGACACCGACTGAGCTCTCGCTGTATTGGTTTTAAGTAGGTGAAAAAATGGGGGCGCTAAAAAATAATTTATATAATTTATAGGTTCGAGAACCCCTGCAATAGAGTAATATTGTGTCTATAAAGACACGTGAAAAGCATCTGTTGACCGGTCATCAATCTGAAGTTTATTCTTCATTGAGATACTAGTAACACAAAGAACATCTTCATCATTTGAAAAACAACGACGTCACAAAATGTAGAAAACACAAATTTAATTAGTTAACATTTTTACTTTAACAGATTTTAATTGCATAACTAGCATTTAGGGTTTTTTGTTCATTTTCCTTAGATGAGTGGACGAGCCCGCGCCCCACCTGGTGTGAGGTTGTTACTGGAGCCCACGTCTATGGGAGCCCATGTCTATGTGCTCCAGTAACGCGGGCTTTTTTGTTGTTCATGTCTATGAACAACAAAAAAATGCCGCCAACTCACCTTGGAACATGAGTTAGACTAAGTCTCAGTTTTACAAAACAACCGTTGCCCCACCGTTCAAACTAAAATGCATTACTGCTTCACGGCAGCAGAAGGCGGAGTAGTAGTACCTACCCGAGCAGGCTCATAAGATGCCCTACCACCAGTGTGGATGCAGTTTTTAATTTTAATAAGAAATGCATATCAAAAATGTGTTTTAATCAAGTCGATTTGTACAACTAACTGACTGTGTCCGCTGTTGAAATCCCTTTAATAAATATTTAAATAAGTCTTTTTTGTTGACAGTATCCTGTAAAGTTATTAGCTAGAAGCTAACCGATACTATATAGTTCCCATTTCACGATGTGAAATGGGAAATGGGGATGATGTAGGACCTCTTGTGAGTCCGCACGGGTAGGTACCACCACCCCGCCTATTTCTGCCGCGAAGCAGTAATGCGTTTCGGTTTGAAGGGTGGGGCAGCCGTTGCAACTATACTGTGACCTTAGAACTTATATCTCAAGGTGAGTGGCGGATCTACGTTGTAGATGTCTATGGGCTCCAGTAACCACTTAACACCAGGTGGGCTGTGAGCTCGTCTAAGCAATAAAAAATTAAAAATAAAAATTTACAAATATTTCCCGGAAAGTTTTCTCATACATGTTTTCTACTGATTTGTTAGATATTAGTGTTAACTAACCTCCTCGCTGTTTGGTGTCGGCATTTTATTTATTAAATCAAGCGATAAAAGTAGGAAGCACGCAAGAAAGAAAGTGCCGGTTCAGGAAACATCTTTACTCGCTTCAGTTCCTGCTTAGGCTTATTCATACATTCTTTCAACAACTTGCTTGCATTTCATCCATATTAAATCAGACTCTATGACATAATGCTGATAAACTATATCGCAATTTGTAATGCCTGTGCGCAGAGTTTTTGTAACATTATTACGGTCGCTCCGAGATACTACGCCGAAGACTCAATTGCATTGGAATAACTGTACCCTTCTATCGAAACCAGAAAATGTAATTTACTTTATTGTGGCACAGATTCACGGCCAATTCAGTACCTATTTTTTTTTTTTTTTTTTCCTACATATGCTGTCAAATGATCTGAGCTCTTATATATTACATCACCAATTGAATGCTCGTACCCATTTCAGACAGGAAGTCGAAATATCAACTGTAGTATGTAACAGCTTTTTAGTATTTCTTAAAATCGTAACACATGACTGCGTTGCGGCAGAAATAAGCAGAAAGATGGTAACTGCCTACGCGGCCTCCCGATATACCCGACCATAAATAATACGCTAATTTATAAATTTTACATTTGACACATTTATAGACCTTGGCTACGGCAAATAAATCATAAAACTTCATCTGGTGCGGCGGCGGATCGAAATGCACCCCCGACGATATTTCTACCAGTGCGTAGCAGATCTTTCTCGATCATATTTTTGTGTATCTTTTTAGCTTGTGATGTGTATTGTGTGCCTAATAAATAAATAAGTAAAATAAAAGATCCACCAGCACCAGGGTAGATTAAAACGCTATAACCAAAAACATACTGTATACAATTTATAATATTTAGTGTCGAACTCTTATTATATACACCTGTAATAATCGGTCCGCACCAGCAAAAGGGACATAGTTTTCATCGTCCGCACCAGCTGAAACTACCGCGGCGGGCCGATATGGGCCTGTTGCGCAGGGAAGGTGTCAAATTACGTTGCTGAAAACTAAACAAAACTAAAATACACTTACATAGTAGTCGACGGGTTCATCTTCGGATATGTGGTGATGTTCGAATCCTAGATGAGGCTCTGCATGTAGAAAAGTGTCCGATGGTTGTAAGTCCACGTGTTTTGTCGGTCGGAAATATGTGAGCACACGGCTATGTGCACAAGCGACTGTCGCCAAAAGTATTAACCCCTACAACAATTATAACAAAGTTTCATTAATAAAACGTTCCACGTAAAACTCTGGGCAAGAGGATCTTTAAAAACAATCCTTAATGTTTTCGGCACAAACCGTGAGAGTTAGGACATGTCAAATTAAAAAGACCTACCTATACTGGAGATTGGTGCTTAACTAGAATTAAAATCTATATTCCTACATCAAACTATGCTTTCGGTGCGAAAACAAACCAAATACGGTAAGAGTCCATCTAGATATTTATCTGAGGATGAGAGGACACATACGCGGCTAGTTTCTCTCCATCTGTCTTGGTATTAATAGTTGATATCCTAATCTTACTTTTCATTCTTATTTTCTAACGCATTCTGAAACAATCGTGCGTTCACATTTGATAGCTGTTGTTCCGACTTCGTAACTTTAAGTTTCCATCCATCTCCAACAGTATACAATCACAAAAAGAAAATTTGATCTTAAAACTAGTTCAATGACAGTTCATACTAAATACGTATTTTACTAAATTGAATTATGAAGATTTAATTGATTTAAATAAATTAATTAAGAATTATTGAATTAAAAAGATGTGTGACGATAACACATACGTCTACATATATGTATGTTGATATACATTTGTTTAAGCATATTATTTAAATAAAAGTAATTTTTGTTTAACTTAATAATGTATTAAGCAAGACAATCAGCATCGTAATTCAAATATAATACATCAACATTGAAAACAATGTAGGTACTAGTATGTATCAATTAGGTACGTTAATATTCATGGTTCTTCTCAACAATAGTTATTTTGTCATATTTCTTCTCATGCACTTTCTAATTGGGTTACGTTCATTGCGTGCATTGTTATTGCATTGTATTATTATACTTCTCATTATATTACTTTTGTTTTCACTACAGTTAGTAACCTTTTATGTCATGATCAGTAAACAAAAAACGTCATGTAAAGCAAAACATTAGTAATCACGAATGGCAGATGTTTTAGGTTTTTATCGTGAATAAATTGTTGATTTTTATTTTCAAGCTCACGTACCAATAAAAACAAAAAGATTTCAAGAAATTCCTACGCACCCTCGTGAGAATAAATGGTATTCACGCCGAAAGATGTGACCAAAATACTTGCCAGCTTTTTTTTCTTCTTCTATTTCTATTTCTAGACTATTTCAGCGTAACCTTAACTAGTAGGTGAACTCACGGGGCTCAAACCTCAAGAATATTTAGTGCCAATAAGCGAGAAACTACTTAATTCCGACCTTCGTGGTTAGCACCACGGTGCAACAATGCACTTGGCGATCAAAATAACGTTCTGGGTATTTACATTAATGAAACTTATAGAATATTATAGATCATCGTCCTTGCAGTCTCAATCGGGCACTGTACTACATTTTGAGACGAAAATAAAATGAAATAACTTATTGAAAATTTGCACTGAAACATGTGCTAGCTGCATATGACAAGGCAGTAGAAGACGTGTCTGTAGCTAACTTGGAAATGTGTTTTGAACGTATGAAAGTTGTTTAAACGCCATTCCGAAAGTTCTTTTTAGGATGTCCACAAATTCTGCTATATAGTTTTTCGCAGTTTCACAGAAGAAAGAGTCCAATTACATAAAAATTTACTAAGATTAAATATCCAGAATAAACATTAAATTTAACAAAATATATTGAAATGAAAACGGCATGCTTTATGCAGTTGTCTCACACAAACTATCTATAACTTAACTATAATGTTAAGAAAGTTATAAATTTTTATTTTTATTTTGAAACAGTAAATATTCGAATATCGAAGTAAAATTTTCGAACACGACAACAACGAATACTAAAAATGGATTTTAAATTCAATGCAGTCAAAAAATTATTCAACAATGCAAAATAAAGTGTGAAAATATTCAATGCGCGTACAACACTGTCTCTTCCGTCTTTTAAATGGAAGTAGCATTACATTAAAACACTAGGAAATTTTTAGAACTGTTAATTTTCAACAAAACTTAGATTAGCTAATTGAAACTGAATGGCTGTTGTAAACATTTCTGGGTTGTTTATATGACTTATTTTATTGACTTTTTATTAACTGACTCGGTGGTGCAATAGTTAAAGCCCCTTGACTATTAATTACATTGAGGGTAGTGGGTTCGATTCTCACATCGGGCAATGATTCGTCTGATGAACATATTTGCTTAATCTTTGACTATTATTATTATTATCCATATATGTCTATATTTTAACCTTTATAAACAGGTTTATTAAAAACCATATTTGGGGCCGAATGATCGTGCCTGACTTCTTCCCCGTATTATTATTTTTATTTACTATTTTTTTTTTGTTACAAAAGCACAACCAAATTCTCAATGAAAAAAGAATACAAAATATTTGGAAATCTGAACATGACTTTCATAATGGTTAATTTCAATTGATTTTGACTACTTTTTCCAGTCATTAATTAATTTTATTATATTAAAGACGCAGAAAGCGATGGACCTTGAGATACTTATCTACGATCTAATTCATAAGCTAATCAATTCCACGACTCTTTCTCGGGGAACATTTGTCAAGGCCATTAAACGATAAAATATACGTTCGTATTACTCATCGTGTAAACTTTATTGCCTTATTTCATTAATTCTAATAAACTACTTATTATTTATTATTATTATTAAAAGGTACCACCACCCCTCCTATTTCTGCCGTGAAGCAGTAATGCGTTTCGGTTTGAAGGGTGGGGCACGCCGTTGTAACTATACTTGAGACCTTAGAACTTATCTCAAGGTGGGTGATGCATTTACGTCGTAGATGTCTATGGGCTCCAGTAACCGCTTAACACCAGGTGGGCTGTGAGCTCGTCCACCCATCTAAGAAATAAAAAAAATTAAAACAATGTATATAGATACATATACACATTTGCAAATAAACGATAAATTATTCAAGATTATGTCAAACAAACTTAATTAAAAATGTGGCTCTCAAATCAGGGACAGCCATATTCCGTTCTTGACCTTTATTCATATTATTACCTTATTATACAATTTTAGAAGTGTCATTATATAATAAAATTATACAATCATAGATTAAAGTCGAGCACCTTCACCTTAAAAGTATCTTTTAGTCTTTAGTATCTTTTATTTATTTATCTTTTAACATGATTTCTTACCTTTAAAGACATCTTTGTAAAAACGGCTAAATAAAGGCACTCAATTACGTAAAACGTCACACACGTTGTAGAACCTACGTTCGGAATGTGCAAAGTGAAAACTTAGAATGTATTTATATGTGGGGGCTCCTCGTTACCGTGGTGGGTATGTTGACCTAATACTAAGTGATGTTTTAACTTTAATTCCAATATTTCAAAAATATTCCTTTTATTACGATTCACTACACCGTTTTTCGATTCAAGGTGATTAATTTAATTATAGCAAACGAACCTGAAAATTTTCGGCATTTTCAAAATCTATATATGTATATAAAAATGAATTGCTGTTCGTTAGTCTCGCTAAAACTCGAGAACGGCTGGACGGGTTTGGCTAATTTTGGTCTTATTTCAGAAATCATATAGAACAGACAAGGCTGTATGGGCTTAGATCCCCTTGCCTTTCCCAATAAAGAAAAATTGTACCAAAAAAAAAATTTGGTCTTAAATTATTTGTGGAAGTCAGAGAGAAAGTTTAAAAGGTAGATAAATATAAAAATGCTCGGAATTAAATAAAAATAACAATTTTGTTTTCTCTTTGATGTGTCCCCCGTCGGACGGATTCTTTTGTTTGTTTTAAGTTTATTTTATACAAAAGTTTATGTATTTTATTTATCGACTGAGGCACTACGAAGTCTGCCGGGTCAGCTAGTCTGAAATAAAAATACATTCTCTGATTTGTATGATTTATTTTTGTGTGTATCAAACAAATGTCATTCAAGTTTAAAACAAAACTTAAATAGAAATAATAACGACCCGACGAATTTCGTATAAAATTCCACTATTCAAATCTAACTAGATTCTAAATCCGGTAACCAGTCAAAGTAAGTAAAATATTCAAAAACTTTTATCATCAATTCAATGAATATTCATATATTGTTCTTTCCATTAGCTTCTGCCATAGCAGCGACATGGTAAAATTATTATAAAACATGTATTATACTTTGAATGTTTCAGGTACCTACAGCTTACAAAATATACTTACATAGATGTATTCCTATTTGTTACTGGTGGTAGGATATCTTACGAGTCCGCACGAGTAGATACCACCAACCTGCCTATTTCTATCACGAAGCAGCAATGCGTTTCGGTTTGAAGGGTAAGGCAGCCGTTGTAGATCTTAGAACTCATATTTCAAGGTAGGTGGCAGCATTAACGTTGTAGATGTATATGGGTTCCGGTAACCACTTAACACCAGGTGGGCCCTGAGCTCGTTCACACATCTAAGCAATAAAAAAATAAAAATAAAAACATTTTTAGAATCCAAAACAGTGAGGTAATCACCCATCTCTATATAGACGCAGTAGTTTTATATGAGCTATTTAAAAACTAGAGTCAACGTATCGAGGTTTTTTCGTTTTATTCTTACAATTTTTATTCGTGGCTTGAACTTTTGATTTGCTTGCTCTCGTCGAATACCAACGACATCAGTAGCACTAAATAGATGAAAAAGTATTTAGCTACTAAATAGTTGAACAAAGGTCAACAGGTGATTTTAAAAATCAAACTATACTCACGGATTACCCGGTGGAAATCGGCTACTGGAGCCTTTAACCATAACATTAAGGCAACCACTGGTATTATATTATTTTTTTATTGCTTCGTTGGGTGGACGAGCTCACAGGCCACCTGGTGTTAATTGGTTACTGGAGCCCATAGACATCCACAACGTAAATGCGCCACCCACCTTGAGATATAAGTTCTAAGGTCTCAAGTATAGTTACAACGGCTGACCCATCCGCGCGGACTCACAAGAAGTCCTACCACCAGTAATTACGAAAATTATAATTTTGCGGGCTTAATTTTTATTACACGATGTTATTCCTACACCGAGGAGGTCAATCGTGGACTTTTGTTGAGTACGTATTTCATTAGAAAAATAGGTACCCGCCTGAGATTCGAACACCGGTGCATCGCTCAACACGAATGCACCGGACGTCTTGTCTTATCCGTTAGGCCACAACGATTTCAAAAAACGTTTCATATTCATATTCAGAATAACATATTCAGAAAACACTGCTGCCCATTCTCAAATGAATCTCTTAGCTAATTTTTACGATGCACACAGGAAGCGATGGGATAGTGCGAATTCCAACCGTAAACAACATGTATTCTACCGGACAGTTCAATGGGCCCTATACTATCAAAAATATCGTGATTTTTTTTTCACACGTCGCAAATTCGTAATCTCTTATTTTGTACTAATGATTTATTGATATCACATTCAACGGTACAGAGAAAATCATTGCGTCAGGAAACGCCCAACCACTTATTACTATACGCGTAGAATAACAATTTAATAGATTGTGGTAGGGTATTTATGTTTCAAACGAAACGCTCAGTATTGTTCCTGTTAAATAAATTTACACCTCATCATATATGTTTACAAATTATAAAATTTGTAATAAGTAATATGTACTAGGAAAATTATATGAATTATTATGACAAAACGATTTAAGACAAAATTATGTCGTCACAATAAACAATAAACGCCAATCGAATAAAACTCATATTTAATTATATTAAAAAAATAAAATAGAATTGGATACGTATTCAGCAACATATCCTAGTTTTTCAACTGAGCTGAACGTTGTTCAAGAGATTAACATTCCTGAAAAATACCTCACGAAATTTGAGTGGTGGTAGGACCTCTTGGGCACTGGTGGTAGGACTTCTGGGGAGTCCGCACGGGTAGGTACCACCACCCCGTCTATTTCCGCCGTGAAGCAGTAATGCGTTTCGGTTCGAAGGGTGGGGTAGCCGTTGTAACTATACTGAGATCTTAGAGCTTATATCTCGAGGTGGGTGACGCATCTACGTTGTAGATGTCTATGGGCTCCAGTAACCACTTAACACCAGGTCGCCTGTGAGCTCATCCATCCATCTAAGCAAAAAAAAAAAGACATGAATCCTTTAAGAAAACAAAATCGCCAATGCATATTGAGGTAGCTTGCATAGCAGAAATTTGAAGTAGGTTAGCTAACATTTTGCACTGATTAGCATGCTACAATGCATGTCAGAATTACGTTTGACAACACAAAGTACATATTATGTACTATGTTTTCATATTTAAATAACGACATTACAAAAACTTTGGACTATTCAAATGAAATAGTAAACTTCTAGTCTATTACTTTGGTCGTTAAATGTGATAAAAAATAGGTATATGAAAAAACTGTGATTTATTACACAAGAGCTTAAGTCCATAGGTGTCTCGAGAACGTGTCGTACGTTTACTCGGAAGTAAAGGTCTTCTGATAAGGTCATTGACCGATAAGATCGTTGTATCACATTCGGATATATCAATGTAAATTTTAAAAGCTGCTCACTAATTTAGCCGTTATTGTGAATGATAATGTTATGTAATTATTGTAATTAATATGTACCTTCAATATCCCAATTACGGTTTTGAACATTCTTACTAAAGGCCACTCACGCCACTGTCTAATGTCAACTATTCAATTTATTTCTGACTAAGTCTTACTATTGTTGCCTAATTTATGGCGCTTCACAAATAACATATTTTGACCCATGCCCAATTCATACAAACATTTCACAAGAACTTAGTCGATTTTACTTTAAACTCATGTTTCTAAGACAACATGCCACCAATGTGCTAGAAATGTTACATAATTAGTGCGCTCCATTGGTAGCCCACTTTCTTTACCGAATCTAATCACATAACAATGGTGTTAGCAGTTTTAAATTTCATACACAGCAAACGCGCCGTAAGTCAGAATATAGAACGAAAAAAATCCAAGAGAATATTTTATTTTTTATAAGCATAAGATCTCGCGGCCAATCTGCGGCTGGCTGCGCAATACCGCTGTAAAATAGGACAACCCCATCTCTTCCGGTGCCTATCGTAAATGACGTGACATAAGTGATTCATTGCAAAATGTGGAACAGCTTTCCTAGCATTGCACTACCGTACTGCGATCGCTAACCCACATTTTTGAAGTCGTCGTGGCCTAAAAGATAAGACGTCCGGTGCAATGCAATGGTGTTGAAGCAATGCACCGGTGTTTGAATCCCGCAGGCGGGTACCAATTTTTCTAATTAAATACATACTCAACAAATGTTCACGATTGACTTCCACGGTGAAGGAATAACATCGTGTAATAAAAGTGAAACCCGCAAAATTATAATTTGCGTAATTACTGGTGGTAGGGCCTGTTGTGAGTCCGCGCGGGTAGGTACCACCGCCCTGCCTATTTCTGCCGTGAAGCAATAATGAGTTTCGGTTTGAAGGGTGGGGCAGCCGTTGTAACTATACTGAGACCTTACAACTTATATCTCAAGGTGGGTGGCGCATTTACGTTGTAGATGTCTATGGGCTCCAGTAACCACTTAACACCAGGTGGGCTGTGAGCTCGTCCACCCATCTAAGCAATAATAAAAAATAAAAAAATAAAACTGGTGGTACCTTGCGATCGCTAGCCCACATTTACCAATAAGCAATTTAAAAAACATAGAAAAACACATTATTGTGCTTAGTGCACGTTTTTAACGTTATCAATACCGTAAACGTTAACTCAAATTTGTATGGAGTTGGAACGTTTGCCTACGTTTGACGCTAGGGACGCTGTTCAAACTGCATACAAATTTGAGTTAACGTTTACGCTATCGAGAACGTAAAAAAACTCGCACTAAGCACACAGCTGGTTACAGCCACCACTAACAATGCTTCTAATACTACCGAATTGCACCTGAGCTGGAGCAATTTGTAACTTGATTAACGATGATTAACTCTAACGCTCTTGTATGATCTTAACGTTATAGCGTCGTATATATTTCATACATTAACGCGCCATCTATCGGACATTGATGAGACTAAGATCGAAAGCTACAGAATGCCTACAACAGCGCTACCAAGTTTCATCATAATCGGAGAGACGCTTACATTTTCTTTGTTAACTGATAGACAGGTTTTAATATAATAACTGGTACAAATACTCATATATTTAATTGGTAAACCAAGAATTTTGTCACAAAAATCCCAATGCTTATAATTAAAAAAAGGTTAAGAATTATAACGAACTACCATTTTCATTCGCTCAGTATTTACGAGTCGTCCGATTCGTGTTACAAATCTCGTGACTAAAACACAAAGGGATCTATTTAGTGCGGTAACAAAAACGATTGAATTGGATTTAGATCGATTCATTCACTATTCATCAGGCGTTCGAGTTTCGTCATACATCGGATATGCAAAGACATACCGACAAGCCTCGACTACATTGCTTACAGACATTTATCGTTTAATTCTGACCCACTCCTTTCAAGTGTATACTAACATTGAAATAAGATCATTAAAAATTCTTCTTTTGCACTATATTTTTAAGTAAACATACAAACAAAACAAAACGACCTCCACGATAAAGGAATTAAAGTATCCAAGGCAAAGGAAATAAAACCAAATCAATAAATGCAAAATTAGTTTAAGACGGTATAGCGTCAGAAATATTTGCGAATTAGTAGCTTAGGCTCACGGCTACTCCTATCTAGTGATGCGATTTTGCCATGGTTCAAATCCTCATACCCATTTTTTTTTTTTTTTTTAAGTATATAATTTGTTACGAAATTTTATTTACTAACAGTCCTCAAGAAAAAAATCCTTAATGACGGAATATTTTCGTGAAACACAAATCAAATAACAAAATATGTTTGCATAAATTCTGATATTAACACTCTCACCGCCATACGGTCCGCCGGCGGGTCATATATTTTCGAGTTAGACACGCCACCAATATGTTGCAGTAAACGAGATTAGCAGGCCGTACGGGTCGCCGGCGCACCGTATGTTTCGCGCCAAAATATAACAAAATTTCTGTAACTACTTAAAACAATTTCGAGTCTGTCACGCCACACCTAATAATCAATCATTAGCCCGCCGGCGGCCCGCACGGCTTGCAACGGTCGCATTTTCGCGCGTTTTTCTTTAGATTACCATTACTTTCTTGTGCATTTCATCATTTGTGCGAAGTTTTTATCATTATGTCGGATTCAGTAGATAACTCAGACTACCAACCATCTACAGACGTAGAATTCGGAATCATAAATAGGTGTTCTGATGATAAATCTTCAGAAGGAAGACACCATACATACAGACGCCAATACCAACATCCGTCAGAAGCGGCAAAAGGCTTGACAAGTCTATAAGCACGTGAAGTAAAAATGAAAGTCAATACTTAGTTTGCCCTTCAAATTTCTAATTTTTCTTTTCCAGTAGTCTCTGAATGCTTTACAAACTTCCATAGCGCCATTATAAGGCAGTAATGTAATTTTTTATGAATAGAACTAAGTTCCTATCGTTTATAATGTATTTTTATTTGCTGTAATTAACCCTCTAGTAATCCTATAAATTTAAAGATACAGCAACAATTTTTTTTTTAAATTGTAGGTAAAAAAGTAAATTTTTCATCTGGCAGCTTCACTTTTCTGTAACAGCAGGCCATCCACTATAAAATTAATATGAAATCACGAGGTGGTAGCGGACCGCACGGCCTGCTAGTACAAATAAATAGTGAGTCCGCCAGCCGCCCGTATGGCCTGCTAAGCTCGTTATCGATTTTTCACCACGGCCTGCACGGCTAGGTATAGTTGCGACCGCCGGCGGACCGCACGGCCTGCCGCACCGACAAATTCTATATATAGGTGGCGGTGAGAGTGTTAAGGTAGCCAGCCATCCATCTCACCATCCCACCAATTTCTGTCACAAACCGATCATGCATTCCGGTATCCACTTGTTGTGATACTTCCTTTTTACGATTACCTACATGTCAGTTTATAAACACTTATACAAACGTACATACGTCTATGTAATATCTGTGAAAAGCATCAATGATAACATTTTCTTAACACAAAAATTAAAAAAAAGTTAGCAATAAAAATCGGAAACAAAAATTCGGTTTTGATAAAAAAAACAAGTACCCAACTAAAATTTCTTTATATTCCAATACATAGTTAATATTCACAAATAAAGTAAAATAAATATCATAGTAAAATCATTTATAACAAAAAAGTGATTTGTTATAATCGTCTCGAACATTTCGAGTTTTCCTTTTTTCTTTTCCAGAATAAATTTTTATTTTATTTTTAGCATTATTTTTTAATGAATTGTATCCATTATTATACAAAACTTCGTAATCGGCTTTTTTTTTTATCGGACTTTAAGTTATTATCAATCTTATCAATTTCATTTTGTTTTGATCGATACACGTCATGGACTCTGTCAAAGTCGTACTTTAAAAGATCCGAAGCAACTTTAAGAGGAGTTTCCATTGTTTTCGCAAACAGATCAAAATCTTTCGGTTCAGCTTCATTATACACTTTCACACTTTTTAATTCGACCCTTTAATGAAAAATAACACAAATTTAATTTAAAAATAAACTTTATGATGCTCCTCTATATAATCGCACGCGGTTCGTACGGTTTCACTCTGTATGGTTATCGCTACTTGCGTGAAAGCGTTTTATATAATCTCATAAATCAATGCCCGAGTGGTACCATTCGAGTCCTTTTAATATATGTTTTAGATTTGTTGGTATTTAGCCCGTGAACTTCACAATACGAATACTACGGGTATTGTGTAATGGCTCTCCAACTGGAATGCTTGATTGCTTCGCGCCAGAAATTGACAGGATACTCCTACTTACCTGTACAGATTGGTAATAGGCCCAGCAACATATATTTGGTTAAATAAAAAAACCTGGATACCCGTAACTATTGTTGTCTGCATAATATTGGACATGGACAGGCGTTCCTTCTTTATCGATGTAAGTGTACGTCCCGACAACTGTCCCATTTGGATAACGTTTTTCGTCTTTGAACTCTGGTTTCGTTTCTGATTCACTTTGGACTGCCGGTAAACCTACGAACGAATGTTTAAAAACATTATAATTAAACAATATAATTAAAAAAGTAGCTTCTTCAAAATCGATTGCATTAGCTTTTGAACCATTCTATTTATCTTTTTTTTTCTTTTAAGTATAACAAAAGTCTCATCTCGACCTCATATCAGTTTTTAATCCTATAAACTGGAGCACAAGACTCTGTTGTGGGAGACACATACAAAATGGGATGTACCTTGGATTCACAAAAAGGCCCACTACCAAAAAAAATATGATTAGATTAAAGGCATTACCTTTCATTGTGATTATTCATAAAACTTTATAGTATGTATTTATTTAGAAAAATTTGTATTTGCCGCATGTGTTCAAGGCACAGTATAAACATTATATAGTACTACAGCGACGATCTGAACTAATTGGACGCTAAGTTTTATTACGAAGATTGTTTTTTGATAAAAGACGTAGGACATACAATGAAACATTAAATTTTACTTTCATACTTACATGAAACCACACTAAATATATTAAACAATAATATTACTAAATCAATTGACTGCATTGCACAAAGGCGACTTCACTTTCTATAAATAATCACTTTCATGTGATACTGGGTACTGTCAAAAAAAGGTTATTCTTGTTAGAATACAAACAACAATATTTCAAAAAAGTTTTAATGCATTTATTTTAATAAATTAAATTACAAACAATAAATCATTAAGTCGCAAAAAAACTGGGTTGCCTTAGAGAATTAATATCGATATTTTCTTCTGATTTCATCATCTGAGCAACTGGCTTTCTCTTGTTTTTCTTTTTAGGCCTCGACCAAGTTATAGACGATTCCGTAGCAGAATCACCTGGCATCCTAACCGGAGGTGTCTGAGCCTGGACTAGCGGCAAATGAGTGATCTCTTGAAAAATCCTTAAGAAACAAATACATGACTGCTATGGAGATACTTGAATATGAACATTTTTAGGCAGTAGTTTAACTATATCTCTGATATCGCTGACGTCCATTAACGACGATAACCACTCACTGTAATGCTAGCAAATCTAAAACAGTAATTAAAAAGAATATATTTTACCAGTTTACCTTTCCATTTAGACACTATTGCATATTTCTGCCATGAAACAGTAATGCGTCTCGGTTTGAAGGGCAGGGCAGCCGTTGTACTGTTAAAAGTGGGATCTTACAACTCATGTCTCTACGTGGTTGGCGGCATGTCTGTGGGCCGATAAACATTTAACAGCACGAGGGCCGGGAGCTCGTCCACCCATCTTCCTTCACCGTGGAAATCAGTTTTGTACATTTGTTAAGTACGAATTTCATTGGAAAAATTGGTACCTGCCGGCGAGATTCGAACACTGATGCATCGCTACATACGAATGCACCGAACGTCTTATCCTTTAGGCCACGACGACTGCGTTGGTTGTTCGCAATTAGTGTTCACTTTGTTGTTAGAACTAAAACCTGACGTGCGCAACAACAAACCTAGACAGATGCGCTGTTTAATATACAATATTGAAAAGCGCCTGAATGAATTGCACGATTCAATCTTAATTTGATCCGGACTGAAGGACTAAGGAACAATAAAAGCAATTTGCAGCCCAACTTACTATTTCTTTGTTTAGTTTTTTTTTCCTTACCTATAACCTTTTTCGTCAGCCACGTATCTGAACCTTTGTGGTTTTCCAGCAGCATCAATATAACCGTAGCTTCCCGTAACAGTCCCATTAGGATATCTTTCTTCATTACGGTACTGTGAATTCCCGGTATTCGGATCCAAAATATCGTAACCAAATGAATATGTTCCTGGACTGCCTGTTATTGCAAAAAAAAAAATTAAAAAATATTTTTTAAGAACCAAGTTACGTTTTAGA
The DNA here is from genome assembly GCF_030267445.1 of Bombyx mandarina. Classification (NCBI taxonomy): domain Eukaryota; kingdom Metazoa; phylum Arthropoda; class Insecta; order Lepidoptera; family Bombycidae; genus Bombyx; species Bombyx mandarina. The sequence goes on along the minus strand of NC_143228.1, from coordinate 5,948,463 downwards.
TATTTTGCTCCTAACGTTTACTAAGGCAAAGATTAATTCAATGAAAGGAACATCGCTATTCAGAAAATGTGCGTCGAATTACTTCTATGAAATGTTCATGTTTAGCTTTACACGTAGATATTAAAATGAACTATTTTCTATACAAAGTAGCATCAAGTAGTTTATTAAAATATATTATAATTCATCTCTACATTAATTTTAAGGCGCCGTTGTTTCTCAACTAGTATGTGTACAAAAATAAGCCGTCAATTTTTCACTTCATTTACTTCAAACTTTAATGCCGATGAATATTCCTTTTATGTGGTCGTCGTGGCCTAACGGATAAGACGTCCGGTGCATTCGTGTTGAAGCGATACACCGGTGTTCGAATCCCGCAGGCGGGTACCAATTTTTCTAATGAAATACGTACTCAACAAATGTTCACGATTGACTTCCACGGTAAAGGAATAACATCGTGTAATAAAAATGAAACCCGCAAAATTATAATTTGCGTAATTACTGGTGGTAGGACCTCTTGTGAGTCCGCACGGGTAGGTACCACCGCCCCGCCTATTTCTGCCGTGAAGCAGTAATGCGTTTCGGTTTGAAGGGTGGGGCAGCCGTTGTGACTATACTGAGACCTTAGAACTATATCTCAAGGTGTGTGGCGCATTTACGTTGTAGATGTCTATGGGCTCCAGTAACCACTTAACATCAGGTGGGCTGTGAGCTCGTCCACACAGCTAAGCAATAAAAAAAAATTAAAAATTAAAATTAAAAAAGCTTCAGTATTAAAATGCATACTGCGCTCTCACTTCGATTAAAATCATCAGTAATCACATAATTTATTATATATGAAAAGGCTCACCATTTACATTTCTAACATAATATATTGGCATGTCATCTTCTGCTACAGTGAGCCTAGGCTTCCTTGGTGCAGACGAAGCTTGACTCAGCCAAGACAATGCGACGCACAACTAAAAAGTATAAGTTGCAAATCGTAAAAGTATGTTATATCAAAAAACAAAATACCTACATAAAACCAGCTGAGCTATACAAATAAATATTGACTAGACTATAGTTCTAGGTATATATATATGGTATTTTCATTCTCTTTCGCGGGTACGCAACTGTTCATCATTGGTTACAAAATGCGAAATTAAACCATAAAAGTAATTATGGTTTTAGGATATGAAAGTAATGAAATAAAATATTTCTCATTTTACGTTATCTGTCGTTTTCTCTTCAGATACTTTATTACACTGTCGTCGGTGTATTTGTCTGATGTTCTCATTAAAAATATCATTAAACAACCAATAACTCACTAAAGTATCTTCTTCGACTTTCGCGAGTTGTAGACATAATTAATACTCCTTTCACAGATTAATCTCACGTGTATTATTTTCTTTTTATTATTTAAGACGTTACTAATACTGTACAGTTTTCGTCGTCTTGGATGACAGAACATCAGTGACTAAATAATAAACATAAGATTTAACTGCCATAGTAGTTTTAATTAAGACTAAATAAATATATGTTTATTTCCAACAGTCAATCCCTTTGATTTTAATTAAATGATATGTAATTATCTTAAATTTTAAGCCCTTTTGATCATTAATGCTTAACAAAAAAATGTAGTGATCGATTTAGTACAAAAAATAATAATAGTGAAATTACTTACCCCGATATAGACTTTCATTTTGTAATAACTTTATTCAATTTTGTTTCTTTCGTATGCTTTCGAAAGAGAAAACAAAACCTCGTACATACGAGATGACGGTCGCGATCCACATGCGAGATCCTCGTATCAATTCTCTACTTTTAGTATGTTTTTCGTCGGCAAAAAACAAAACAGTTTGTGGGTGAAGGCAATTTCGCCCATATCCGTTTGCACTGATGTCATACTGTCAAGTAAGGAACTGAACGCGACAAAGAAAGCTCTATGGACACCATTATATGTATTTACCTATAGGTTAATGTACTTAACTCGTTCTATTTAATTAAGACACTAACTTTTGTCGCGAATGCTCGGAGGTTCCTTTTTGTTATTTTATTTGCAAATATTAATTCATAGTACTCCTCTGCAATTGTGCGTTCGTAAACTGGATCTTAAGGACTAAATTCAAAGATTGAAAATATGCTTTACGCTATCATCTCAATGTTCAACCACTTGCAGTAATATTACGACTTGAAAAATTCAATTCTAATCCACAAAGCAAACGGCCTAAAATCGTGTGCAACATGGACTTGAACCGCTCTCAAATAATGAATGTACTCGGTGAAATCTTAAAGCTGTCAAGCAAGAACTGCTCGAGATGAAATGATGCAAGTTCACAACTTACTTACTTAACCTAGTCAATACACTCATATATTATTTTACTTATTAATATTAATGAATAATGGCCAATGAAATTTTGAATATTATTCAAACAAAACATAAATGTGAAAAATATATAAGAAAAGAAATTTGATGAAAGATAATCAAATTCGTTTTAAAAAACGTTTAATTGATTGAATTGCATAAATTTACGAAATAATTCAAAGAAAAAAGTTTTTTTTTGTTGACGAATAACAGTAGTTGCCCTTTCTTGTTTATTGTTATGTCGATGTTTCTCTTAAAGTTCATCTCAATGTTCACATTTTCATGACAGATTAGTTTTCATCTAATCCACCTATATATACATTTTCCCGTCTCTGTAAATCCAATCATAATAAGCACTCGACTATTTTTAATACGCTTTTATTAGCTTCAGACGTATGTATGTTTGTAGCGGAATCTTTGAACATGATTTTGACCGTCTTCAAAACGTCGGATTAACTCGAAATTTGGTATACTTATTGAGGACCGATGACAATTCAATATTTAAAAAAAATTAAAAAATTAAAATTCATCTAAAAAATGAATAATAAATAATACAATATTTTTAATTCAAATTTATTAAAATTTATTTTCTATTTTTTAGTTGGATTTTCTATTAAAGCGTATTTAGTTAGTTTTTTTAAACTATTATTTATTTATTTTTCACTTTTATGTGTTCCGTTCTACCTCGTTCTCTTCGTTGCTCTACCTTCGCTGCTCTCCTCCTCTTCTGAAATGCTATGTTTTTGTAATTTGGTCTGTCACCTGTACTTTTTTAAACAACTCAGTGATCGAATAATTAGTATCATTAGAATAGATATTTTCAGTAATAGACGCAATTTGATTAAAGTACGTTTGGACATGACTAAGTCGCATTGTGTCTTTTACACGATTAGCTTTAAGCACGATCGAAAGAGGTTTGTTACAAATTAGAGTTATTTATATATTTTTGGAACGAAGTTCCTTATGGGACGATGCGGAAGGGTACCCTAACCGGGAAAAAACGTCCGTAACGTAAGATTTTTATTAGTAATGCACACAGTGTACGACTTAACTTTGTAATAACGTACAAAAAATAACATATTTTTTTATCATTCATTGACCACGATCTCAGAACGTTCGTTTGCGCAACACACTAACTCTTATGCAAACAACCGTGAATGAAGTGTACCACAATAAGTTTTCTTTATACCTCGAATAAAACTTTAAATTAATATTTTTATAACAAGGAACTTCGTTCCTATCCGGTGTCCCACGACACCACATGTCTTTTTTTATAACAGGTTCATCTTTAAGACTGGCATTCCTGTCAGGTACACTTTTACTTAATATCATTTACTAAGTAATTAAGACGATACGACGAGCTCTGACTTGTTTGCTGATCATTTTAATTTAAATTTTTGTGTCGCGTTTTCTCTTTTTAATTGCGCAAGCCCTTATTTCTCATCGCCAATATTTCGGGCATTAGAAAAAGAAACATTTATATCGTTGATCAAAGTGCTACCTTCAAATAACAAATAACATCAGAATGCTCTATTTTTTCATGACATTGATTGTATTGTCTTAATCAATACTGCTTATATAAAATATAAAGTATATGTATCAATTATTCATAGTAAATCTAATTATAAAATTAATGTCAGACGAATGAACAAAGTATTTTCTTCAACGTACAGTTTATCATCAAAACACATAATTTTAAAGTATGCGTCAGACATTATACCGTTATTGCCATTTTCAGTTTGTCGTAGGTTTTTATATCTTCCTCTGTATTAAGCTTTTATGGGATATATATAAATACTTTTATAGACCTATCAACGGAGTGCCGATCATAATTTATAAGTTTATTGACCTTCAATTTTATAAATCAAATTTGATTGAAAACTCGTCATTCCCAAATACAGAATACGATTTACTTGAACTTTAACTGACACAAGGGTAGCCAGGATTAAAAATATCATATATTATATTTCTATTTGCTATAATACTAAAATGTGTTTATTGGCTTACTGAATATTTACATATATTTAAAAAAAAAACAACAGCAATAACAATAACTAAAGTGATGGCAAAGATGAATCTATTCTAGTTAGTCACCATGCGGCCTTTTGGAAAAGGAAAAAAAACATTTTGTTTAAGTAAATTTTGATTTTTTTAAGTAACTTACTAACAATTTTGAAGCAAATCCCTTTAGAATAATTAATTACTTTTAAAACCCAATTTTTGAAGATGAACTTCATTGAAACTAAACGCACATAAAAATTACGTCATCTAAATTTGTAATTTATTGCGAATATCCAAACTCAGTACTTCTTCTTTTCTTAATACATAACGCGGTATTTTGTTTTTATAAAATATCGCCATAATTTGTCTTCCATAGCGGCATAGTCAGCTTTGTAGTTCGTGGATTTCACAGCAATACAAATAGACACATTTGCTTAACATTAGAAAAAAATGGCATAGAACTTCAGGTTGTAGTTTGTTAGAAAATCACACAGTTAATAAATTTACAAAATAATAGTTAAATGCGCTATGCAGCATAGTTATTATACTATTATCCTTACCTTCGAAGATAGATAAACTAGATCTAGACTGGGACATTTTGTTTTAATATCGTACGCCATTTGTTTATTTCTTAGATGGGTGAGCAAGCTGACGGTCCAGCTGATGTTAAGTGGTTACCGAACCCAGAAACATCAACATCGTAAATGAGACTTGAGACAACACTTTGAGACATGAGTCTCAGCTCTATTTTAAAACGGCCACCCTATCCTCGAACTATAAACTACATTACTGCTTCGCGGTAGAAAGGGGCAGGGTGCTGTCGTCGAAATCAATATTGAATAAAAATGAAGTCAATATTTCATTAGATTTTTTTTACCTGCCTGCGATATTGAACACCGGTATAGTCGCACGCGATACGACGCGACAGGTGTAATTATTCTTTAGGCCAAGACGATTTCAAAACAAAAAAGGATGCGTGTACTTATGTACGCGCGTAAGAAGTTGTACTTTATTTTTATTAAATTTATTTCTTTTTTTTATTTAAATTTTAATCAATTTGAAAAAAAACGATTAAACAACATCCTCAAACACGCATATTGGACATCCCTTTTCTTGACATCGTATAAATTCGGTAATTCTCGGTACGATTCGGAAAGTTGACCTGCGGCTATATTCAGACTCGCCAAGTTACGTCGATCGTATTGTAGTGAGCGATTTAGTGGACAACTTCATTCTGTTAATTTTGTGTCACGGTGCGCGCGCATCGTAAAATTTCACACTCATCAATTTTTCATAACGCGCCTAAAGAAGTATAACTTTTAAAAAAAAAATTTTTATTGCTTAGATGGGTGGACGAGTTCACAGCCCATCTGGTGTTATGTGGTTACTGGAGCCCATAGACATCTACAAGATAAATGCGCCACCCACCTTGAGATATAAGTTCTAAGGTCTCAGTATTGTTAGTTAGTATAGTATAGTAAATAATTCTATATTTACAACTATTATTTGAAACTAGGTACTAAAATCTTTTCTCATATAGTGAGGTGACTGAAATCCATTTATACTAGTCTCTCGATGTACAAACAATTCAGTTGTTTCTGTTTTTAAGTAATAAAAACGATTTCTCATTAAACTTCATATATTTTTTCGTTTCGCTTACAAATATAACATATTTTAAACCAATTCAATGATACAAACGCTGAGATCATAATCCCCGCAAATAAAAAAAATACATTTCGCAATTTGAATACAATATGTAAAAGAGAAATATAAGAAACTTGTACTTTTAAGATGCTTAGTAAACGTCTATATATGCTCTACGTAATATAATATGTTCCTATTTAATTTAGACCGTAGTCTTTTAGTTTAAGCTTTACAACTAACAGTTATTGCTAGAGTTAAAGACTAGAACTAGCCTGTATTTATTCTGACTTGTACAAACATGTGGTTAATGACCAAAGTTCGAACTAGTTGATACATTGATAGATTCCAGTCCTAAGAATATTCGATGGTAAGCAGATTTGTAGTATTCAAGTTGTTTAGTGGAAGCCGTAGTGTGGGATTGTATAGGCCGGAGCAGCTGCGACATGGGCTACAGGTGCTACATGAGTGACGACCTAAAAACAAATAAATCAAATACATTAATCATTTTTTATTATTATTGATTTTATAGAAGTGTGGATGAACTCACGGCCCACCTGGTGTTCAGTGGTTACCGGAGCCCATAGACATCCACAACGTAAATGCGCCACCCACCTTGAGATATAAGTTCTAAGTTATCAAGTAAGTTACAACGGCTGCCCCACCCTTCAAACCGAAACGCATTATTGCTTCACGGCAGAAATAGGCAGAGTGGTAGTACCCACCCGCGCGGACTCAGAAGAGGTCCTACCACCAGTGAAAGAAATTCCCTAAATTAAAGCTAGAATAATACACAATTGTACGCCAATGTAACGAAATCATATGTTTCGAAAGATTTACTGTCACGATTTAGATATTTTTTCTTTGAAATTGATAAAAGTGCAGTGCCTATTTAATGGTTCAAGGCTATGATTGCTCGACCGATAACAATAAACAAGTTGAACAAAGCTTTCTATCGCGAAAACAAATTGACGCCATTAACTCTATGGTCAACTTGGTATTATTACAGTTAGTTATTATAATTTACACTTCGATAAAGCGGCACGACACGAGAACCCTCTCATCGTGGCCGCCGGTAACTACATTCCCGATCCTGCGGACAGAATGGAAAGCAGTCGACGTCGCCCAAAACACGTCATCTCGGATCCTCCCGATCCACTAACGGTGCTTTTAGGTACTTCAAGCACCGGACACCGTTCTCGTCGAACCCGTCGCTTGCGACGAAGGGCTCGACGAGTTAACTAACTCTCAGACACAGCCCACTGAGTTTCTCGCCGGATCTTCTCAGTGGGTCGCGTTTCCGATCCGGTGGTAGATTCTGCGAAGCACGGCTCTTGCTAGGGTTCGTGTTAGCAACATCGTCAGGTTTGAGCCCCGTGAGCTCACCTACTAAAGTTAGGGTTACGCTGACATAGCCGCTAGGGCTATCAGCTTAGGTAGGAAAAAAAAAAAAAAAATTATAATTTACTAACTAGATTAATCTATTTCTCTGAGCGTAAATTCCGGAAAGACGGCCAAAAACGAACTAATATTTGCATTTTCATTACATAATATTCTAATATCTTCTTCTACGGGTAAGGATAAGCGGTTATTTATTTATGTTCCTCTTATAATAAACTGCTGCATTTATTTTATAGGCGATAATCGTTAACTTAAGCTCCATATAAGGAACCGCGCTGTTTGTTTTTACGCAAGCTTAAGCTTTAAGTAAACACGTAGAAATGAAGTTTCTAAATTACTTATCTCTGGCATCAGAATTTAGTACAAGCATTTAACTGACACACGTCAGTTACGATAATAATGAGTAAGTCAGTGAGTTCGTCTGTACTGTTTCGTTTTCTCGCTATCAATACCCTAAATAATTATATTGATAATTGAAGACGTGATAAAGAAATTAAATAAGTTCATCAATATGTTATAAATAAATCATTGTATTTTATATGGCGACTAGCTGACCCGGCAAACGTTGTTTTTTCATATAAATTATTTCTAGGAAAGATGAAAAATTATTATATACCGACAGCAGCGCCATCTGCCGGGCTGATTTGTGAATCTAAACCAGCCAGGGTGCCACCCAAACGCATACCAAAAAAAATCATTCAAATCGGTCCAGAGAACACGCACAGGAGAAATAAATATATAAATATAAATAAACCATAATATTTTATATCGCAATTCTTAAATCAATCCCGACAATTTTTGTGTTTAAGTAATAAGAAGACATCCCGTGAGTATTAATCAAAATCACAAGCATCAATGTCTTTATAACTGGATTCATTAGATTAATTTACTTGTATTCGTCTTCTCAAACAAACTATGTAAGTTAGGTCCATTCGTAAAGAGCACTTAAAACTAAACAGACTTCTCTGTAGCTTGTTAAAAATGAAAAACTTCTATGGATAAAACTCGTAAGATTGTGTAATGTTTGTTGCGACAACGCTCAGTGCGCACTATACAGAGATGCATTAAACTTACTGTGACGCTTACGTAGGGCTGCGCTTAGTTAATAATTAATATTATTTTTTTATTCTCGTGCATGCGAAGATATGCTCAAGGTCTTCTCAGTAATAACAAATAAGGTTTGTGATCAAAGTTTTAAATCATTTGCAATAAGGGTAATGAAACTCTTTAAAACAGGACGTATGTTTGCTTCACGGCTGTAATAGACCGGGTAGTACAAAACAAGTCCTACCAATACTCAAGATAGAAAATGGGAGAAGATTAAAATGAGGTAATACTACTACTATCTATTACCTACTGCTACATACTACCTACTACTACATACTACCTACTACCACATAAATAACTAATGTAATGGCAATAATTACTAACAGCAACAGTAACTCAGTATGACCAGTATGAACAGTAAGTAAAAAGTGATAGTAACTCAAGAGGGTTGAGCATGCGTATTCGACCTATATAATATTTTGAATTAAAAAAAATTGCCGACTACTTAATTTTTGACTAAATTAATATTTTATTCTCTACCTCTTTCTTAATGTAAAATTTCAAATTAATTTATTGAATATTAATTCAAAGTTGTATCCTAAGTATTTTCATTAAATTAGACTTATAATGACATCATCTTCTATGTATTTATATGTGTTTCAATCTACTCTTCTATGTATTTTCAAATACAAATCAAAACCTTCTAAATTATTTTTTAGTTTACGATAGCAAATTAAATGACAACCCTAAACTTACCGGATGTGCAGCATGTCCCGATTTCTGTACAACAGCGTTGAATCCGGTGTGGTCATCGGCTGTATAGTGCACTGTGCGGGTCGTGCCGTCCGGTTCCACTAGTGAATAACTGCCTAGAAATGAAATGCTATAAATAATAATACCATCAATGCTAATAATTTCAATGCGAAAATTAGTTTATTCTTTAAGCTATCACATATTTTACTATCCAACCGATCAACGTGAAATTTTGCATACGCGTCTTCAAGAGCATAGTGTTGCAAGTTAGCCCAATTTTGTATGCAATTGAAACAGCCCTAGCGGCAAACGTAGGCAGACGATCCCATTCCATACAAATATGAGCTAACTTTTACGCTAGCGAGAAAGTTAAAAAACTCGCACTAAGCACACAGAAAAGGACATAAAATACTTTTCATCCTGAAAAAAAGTACTATTCCCTTGGGACGTCATTTATTTTCTAGCGTAACTCAAGACGCATATAAATATTTACTAGTATCGATATAAATCTTCTCGTGGGGCAATCGCTTCGTTTAGTGGTTAAAGGCCCTGAATATTTTACGGATACAAGTCTCAGTCAGTATCAGTATCTCTGTTACTATCATTCACCTCCTTGTGCTTTACGTGTATCCACAATACCAAACAATCCTAGCCGGGGCTGTAGGATGTACGAGGATTTTAAGTTGTTTCTTTTTCATTCATAATAACAGCCAATATAATAAGAACTATTATCATTTTAAGAAAACTATCAATATTTAACAAAAAAAAATCTCTTTAGTGTATATTAATTACTCCCAACAACGATTTGCTGTACAGATGAATTTCTTAAATTTGTAAAAATGCAAAAGCGAGTCACGTATCACTAAAACTTTTCAGGGAAACGGTGATTGTTTTTGTTATCACATAACCTATTTGTTCACGTTCGTACGTCTAATTATTGTTTACACAATCTAACATTTGGCCTACTAAATTTATTCAAAACCTGACCTTTGACGACATCTCCGTCCCTTTGCTCCTGCTGAGACTTGATGTCACCGGTGTGAAGGTCCTTGACACCGTAGTTGAATGCGTACTTTGGATAGCTCTACAAAAATAAATAACATTTGTAAGCAAATATATGTATATTCACATAGCATATTTTGCCTAAGCGATATCAACGTAGAGTGACACCACCTCATCTCTTTCTGTGGGTGTCTATGGTTATTTGGTTCTGTGGTTAAATTATTCACTGGACAATGAATAGAAGCGTTAATAATATAGTGCTAAACCATTATATTATACCAGCACTCTACAAACTGGCATCCAATGGTCACAGAAAGCATTGTGAGACAAGTACCACCGCGCGTCGGTTTATTTCTGCTATGAATTAATCATTCATTTTGGTTTGAAAAATAGGAAAAACGTTTTCTATCCAATTGAGGTTTCTGTGTCTTGTCTGAATATAGCAGCGGCGTCGACTGTGTTGTATCTAGGAGCCACGTGGTCTTGTCTGCAAATTAAAATGAACTACTACAGTCTACAGACACCACATTGCTATGCCATTTTAGGCTACATTTATTTTTGCCTTTATAGCCAGACAAGCGTAGGGGCCACCTGATGGTGAGCGATTGTCGTCGCTCAAGGACGTCAGCAATGTCAGGGGCACAGCCAAGTCGGTGTCTATAATATCTAAAACTAAAAAAAAACTCCAAGTACACAAGATTATATTAAGGCAGATGTAGACATTTTGAACGTTGTGCACCTGCAGATGTAAGGCCTAAGATGATTCCGATGAGACTTAGACAAAGCAGCGCAATGTAGTTTCCGAGCGATGCACGATTTGCAAGGTGGGACAACCTTTTAACGATAAGATTGAGACTTCAACTGATTTCTGTAGGTGAAGGGAAGGTGAAGGGTGGTGGTGGCATTCACATTGTGAGGTCTGTGAACTCCGAAAACCGTTTTGCACTGGGCTACTGGTCTGTGAGCTCTGTTACCCATGTACGTTAAAAAATTATTAAAACTTATTCTCTAGTTTAATATGAATTTAAAAAATGTTAACATAAATGAGAAAAAAATTTAGATTTTTAGTATTAGTACGTACGCATAGTGGTTATTGTTTCCATAATGATGTGGTAGTTATTTGTTACTATGCAAAAGATTATTCTATGATGGCACAAACATTTCTACAGTGAATAATTTAAGACCTTACCATTCGTTCATATAAGAGACATTTTGAACATAATTTACTTACTTACTCACTGGTGGTAGGACCTCTTGTGAGACCGCACGGGTAGGTACCACCACTTTGCCTATTTCTGCCGTGAAGCAGTAATGCGTTTCGGTTTGAAGGGTAGGGCAGCCTTTAAAACTGAGACCTTAGAACTCATATCTCAAGGTAGGTGGCGGCATTGACGTTGTACATGTCTATGGACTTCGGTAACCACTTATCACCAGGTGTTCCGTGAGCTCGTCCACCCATATAAGCAATTAAAAAAAAAAGGAGGATAAATTAATATATAGAGGAAATTTACTCTCAAGAAAACATCAGTTTCATTCATTGTTTGCTTTCTGATTCTTAACACAGTACAATAACCTTTTGGTATTAGAAATAGCGTACAATTGCGAACGTAGCATTGATTAAAAACTTACACTTTGTAGACACGGTGTCAGTCGATGTTAAAGTTTGCAAAGGTATTATAAATTGTACAGTATATAGAATGTAACTGAAAAAACAAAACTGGCCGAGTTTATTAGCAACAATAGGCTTCCTCCTTTCAAAACTCATAAGACTATGAACAAAGAAAGAGTTCTTTTTTTTACTGCCTAAGCTGATAACCTTAAGAGGCTGTGTCAGCGTAACCTAACAAGTAGGTCAGGTCACATCTGTCAGGTCAGACGTTGCTAACACTAATCCTAGAAAGAACAGTTCTTCGCAGAATCTACCACAGGATCGGTTATCGGATCGACACTTAAAAGCACCGTTCGTGGATCCTCAAGCACCGGTCACCGTTCTCATCGAACCCGTCGCTTGCGATGAAGGGCTCGGCGAGTAAATTAACACAAAGAACGGGAATAGCCGTTTTTACAAAACAATTTAGGCCTCAACTAACCAACTCAACGCATCTAAGCCCAAAATGGATACTAAGCGGAGCGTTGTTTCAAATAAGTTAAATTAAAAATAGGTCAATATTTCGCGCCTATCATATCATAAAACGTGAAAGGTTTTTATGAGAGTATTGAGAGCTAGTTGAAGTTATTTGTAATATTATAATGTTTCAGCATTACCAAAAAAGTCCACTGCTGTGTCTTGAAGCAAAATAAACGAGAGGCTTATTGAACAGAATAGCAAAGGCATAAATTAAGCATTACTGCACGATTAAAATAAACAAACATAATCATGGAATGACAGAAGTTTTACTTCAAATCATTTAAAATTCTGTTCACAGTTCAAAACCAAACGGCTAGAGCTTCTGGAATTTTCTTTATTAACTTTAAAATCTCAAGAAATATGTTTAAAAACCCAATTAGTAACGAGATAATGATTCATTCCAATATAAAAAAAACTGCACCTTTTTAATACGCTTTTATTAACTTCAGACGTATGTACGTGTGTATGTATGTTTGTAACGGAATCTTTGAACATGATTTTGGCCCCCCTTCGAAACGTCGGATTAACTCGAAATTTGGTATACTTATTAAGGACCGACGACAATTCAAAATTTAAAAATTAATTGAAAAAATAATTAAAAAAAATAATTGAAAAGTTTGATATTCAACTAAAAAATTTATTTGTTTCAACTTACCACAGTTTCTGTATGAACTGCGACTGGGGTATGTGCTACCAGGGGAGCCGCGTGGACAGCCACCGGAGCCGCGTGGACCGTCAGGGGAGCGTGTACTGCATACGGTGATGCATACGACACCCCACCGTGGAAGTAGTCGATTGGGGCAGCTAATGAAGTGCCCACAAACGCCAACAGTATCAGCATCTATTGGCAATGTTAATATTTGTATCCACTGTCACTTAACGAACAGGTTCTACACCTTTTTTTTCCTACCTATGCTGATGGCCTTGAGAGGCTATTTCAGCGTAACATTAACTAATATGTGAGCTCACGAGGCTTAAACCTGATGACATTGCTAACATGAACCCTAGCAAGAGGCGTGCTTCGCAGAATCTACCACCGAATCGGAAACGCGACCCACTGAGAAGATCCGGCGAGAAACTCTGTGGGCTGTGTCTGTGGGATAATATACTCGTCGAGCCCTTCGTCGCAAGCGACGATCGACGAGATCGACGAGAACGATGACCGGTGCTTGAGATACCTAACAGCACCGTTAGTGGATCGGGAGGAGTTCTATACCAGTGTGCTTCGAGTCTTTTAATGTGCGAGTCTTTTAACTTCTCGATCGCGTAAAAGTTAACTCAAATTTGTATGGAATTGGAACAGCGCCCCTAGCGGCAAACGAAGAGAAGCTGCTCCAATTTGCACTGCACTTTTACGCGATCGTGAAGTTCAAAAATTCGCACTAAGCACACAGGTATTATTTTTTATGTGGAGCACCAAGATATTGTACCGTCTTATGGCAGCGGCCTGAACACTGAAAAATGTGTATTTTTCTGAAAATCATATTATGTGAGCTTTGACCATGAGTAATTAAGTTTGGTAGCTTATTAACAGTCACCTAATTTAGTGAGTACATCAGTTGAAAGGATTTTTTTTGTCTATTCATTATTAAATAACGGTGCTTTATTTTATTTTGATTAAAAAAATATATATTTTTCTATTATTTTCGGGACGGGGCTATGAATATTGAAATTTTGTTGTTTCAATAAACAAACAAGATGAAATTATTACTTTGAAAAGCATTTACGGCACAAACTAAACTGAAATTAAAAAGAAATTATTCATAAACAACAAAAAAATTATGTTTGAAATTAGAATCGTTGTGGTGTAGATATAAAATGGTGGTAGATTTTATTTTATTATTTCCATACTATTTTAGGTACATTATAATAAAAAAGTTGTTATTCATATTTTTTGTTTGCCTAATTTTTTAGTAAACGTAATATCAAACTCACCTGCATGTTAGTTATCAATGTGCACTTCACAACACAAACTCGATAAGGTACACATAAACCACACAGCAGTTCCTTTATAAATATAAAACCCCACCATTTCAGACAATTCACGATGAATGTACTAACTAAGCCTTAAGCCATTTTGATTCTAATCCCCATACGCTCGTGGACTTACTAAACAGTATACTTACATATAAATGTAGCGGATATAATCAAGTAAACACCTATTGAAATATACAAATAATTTTAGCAAAAAATGTCACATCACGCAATATAGGCTTAATGATGTCATTTTGGAAAGCCTAAATAATTTTAAGGTATATCCTATTCTTAAATTGATTCTATTGTACATTTTCCAGTTGGTATATCTTCCTCCCCGTGTCGAAATTGTTCAAGACTTTTTAAACAACTTTATTTTAAATAAGATCTTTCAGTCTCTGTTTGGGGCTGTTTTTAGCCATCTGAAGATAGTATCCTAAAACAGCTGTGTGCTTTATTTTGCGCCTTTTTTGCAATTGAAATGTTTTTTACAATTGCATTTTAAATTACTGTCGGTCACTGCCTTTACCAACACAAATTTTCAACTTTACTATCTTGCTTTTTGAATTAAGTACTTTAATTCATTAAAGGGGTAAGTGAAGCCATATTTTCAATCAACCTGCCGCTGTACATAAAGTTCTTGATCGCATCTCGACCGAAATCAATCACTAGTTCGATCATTACATTTCAAAACCAGTAGTCCCACGCTTGTTGCTCTAATTCTATATTTCTAGGGCTTTAGAAAGCCTGCTTTTTAGCTAATTGCTATCTATTAAGGTTTATGTAACACTGCACCCACATGTGGCGACACACCCGTCCAACAAACATTTCAAAATTCACCAACATCGAAGCTATTTGTTTCACTCGATTGTATATAGATAAAAGTAAATGTATATATAGATATCTTTGGATATATATATTTTTTTAAACATAGGACAACAAGGCTGTCTGCTCACACCTCACAGAGATATGAGAACGAAGACTCTATTGTATTATCTAACGTTCCCTCTTTGTAAATTGGAATGCATAACAATTTCACGAGTAATATAGGTACATATAAAGAGTATTATATAGTATAGTACAGGAAGTATTTATGGTATGGTATGGTATAACTACTTTAGGGTATAGTTAAAGCATAAGGTGACGTTAACGTTAATGGTAGGCAGCGACTTGGCTCTGCCCCTGGCATTGCTGAAGTCCATGGGCGACGGTAACCACTCACCATCAGGTGGGCCGTATGCTCGTCTGCCTACGAAGGCAATAAAAAAAAATTAATAGCGAAACAGAATACAATTGTGAAATATTTATTTTCTCTCTAGTTTATAACATTGGATCCATTGAGAATATATACTTTAAGGAATAATTGGAGATGTCCTGTCATCTTTTTTAAATCATACCACCGGACCACTGCAGCACAGCTCCCAGATACTACATGGAACCACTGCATCAATCCACACTCTACAATGCCTTTCCAAGCGTAGTTTTTGGAATTTCTTTCTTAGAAAAAACAACAAGATTTTTATTAATACGAAACTCTTAGACATTTCCAGGACAAGACTAGATTTGATAATGTTAAGTTAATGTTCTAGACAACAGCGATATTTTTTTTTTACTGCTTAGATGGGTGGACGAGCTCACAGCCCACCTGGTGTTAAGTGACACGAGCCCTTAGACGCAAAAATATAATTTGCGTAATTACTGGTGGTAGGACCTCTTGTGAGTCCGCACGGGTAGGTACCACCGCCCCGCCTATTTCTGCCGTGAAGCAGTAATGCGTTTCGGTTTGAAGGGTGGGGCAGCCGTTGTGACTATACTGAGAACTTAGAACTGTATCTCAAGGTGGGCTGTGAGTTCGTCCACCCATTTAAGCAATAAAAAAAGTCCTACGACCAGTAAAATATATTGTTGTATTATATAATAATTTACTGAAGTAAATGAATGAAAAGATGAAACGGTGGTCGACCTCGTACTGATAAAGTAGCTGCAGTAACGCTGAAATTAATTTTTAAGCAATTCAGTGCTATTTATTATACTTATTCACTCTGATAACAAAATCATTAGACTGTTTAATGGATATTGGCATGTTTTAATCGATTTTTACTTGATTTGAATTATCTTTAAGTTTCTGTTTAAAAAATATCGATGACGTATCAAATAAATAATAAGATACTTTTTTATGAAATGAAAAATACGTGATTCTATGGCCAGCACTAGTGATAGTTTCCACTTGAGAACTCACTCTGAGGCTTGAACAAAATTCAGGTGTGACATAATGTTGTACAGATCATTTTAGTATTACAACGCCATCCAATTAGTGCAATCGCTATCGATCCTCTAAAAAGTATATAGTAAAATAAATCTTCAGTAATTATACTGTGTGTGAGCTATACTTTATCGTAGTCAACATTTAGTCTAAGTTTATTCAGAACGTACTTGAGACAAGTTTTTACTTTGCATCGGTTTAATAAATTGACCGAAAACAATGAAGTGCATATGAAGAGACCTACACTCAGCATTGGATGGACGCAGGTTGAAAAAGAAAGACATAATACACACTTTATTTTGCAAAATTTTACTACAATTCAGAAGGTAAGATACCATAGCATATGTAACAGAATTCATACCTAAATGTTTAAATGATTTATTTTCCAATGATCCGGTTCTAACTCCACGTGCCGTTCCCATGAAACGATGTAAAATGATCAAATGAGTGGATAAATTGGCGTGCCAATTTTTTCTTTCGCACTTCAAATAACTTATATGGTTGCATTGGTATTTATCAAGATATGAAAACACGTTTCGTGTCAAGACTTTTTGCCAATATTCAACACGAGAAAACTGGTCTTTCAATGAAAACAGTAAAAAAAATTTAAATGAAATTTTTATTATAATATATAATATATCCCCTATAATCCCCACCAAATAGTTGACAAAAACTTAGTAATCATTTTGATCATTTGTTTCATCTAGTATTTACTGAGTCTGACGTTGAATGTGTACGAATGTTTAAATTAAATCATATTATACCTTCAACTTAGTTTCATAGCTATCTACTTAATTACAAAGTCAATATCATGCAAACGATAGGACACTAAGGTAATCATTCCATAAGTAGTGATAATACTCGTTTGCAGATTAGCCTCACATCCTGCCACATAGCTAACATTTAAATGTCGCTTAAAATTTCAATAATATGAGACTTAGTTGATTAAAATCTATATAGTCTTCAAACTGAGTTTTTTTCTGAATCTTGTTATGACCTACGTACCCGCGGCTAATAACGTATGATAATGCCTTGCCTTGATAATGTTTAATTTTTATTTGAATCCTTTTCTCTTAACTTAAAAAAACCTATTAGACAGATTGCCATCAAATCTAACTCAGCGAATATCAAGTAATTTAGGTTTGGTCTAAAGGTCGATCAATTGCCTAAGGCTTACTATATGACTATATCATACTAACTGCGTTAATATAACATGATTCTATTTTTTTTATTGCCAGCTGTTTCAAACTAACGTGGAGTCCACCTGTCGGAAAATGGCCCATAAATATCAAATATAAAGCAATATAAAGGAAACTATCTATTATGGGAATTTGTTATTCTTCTTAATCCTCTTTTGAACAGGAACATGTCAATGTCATATACAATATTTGTTCTACAGTACGAATAAAACAATCATAACGAAAAATGAATCATGCCACGGATACTTTTAGAGCGCGGGTTGTTTTATAGCTACTAACTCAATTCCTATTGAAATTAAAGAATAACCAATTTATCAGCTACATATTATGCTAAAGTTGTGATAATAGTGTTGTGGTTTTGCTGTATGTTATTTTCTTTCTTGTTTTCAGATAATTTCAATACCCCGGTGGTATAAAATAGCTACTTCACTTCTCTACAGAACCGTAGAGCCAGCGAGGCATTCAACGATAATAGATGGTTTGGATGGATGGATTGGAAAAATAATTAACATCTCAATAAATTTAATAAAAACAGCGCTACTTTTGTTTCCTAACTAGCCTTAAAAGGCTATTTCAGCTTCTTCTTGACGTGTAGCTGAGCTCACGGGGCTCTAACCGGGAGTGATGCTAGCACTGACCCTAGCAAGAGCAGTGCTTCGCAGAATCTACCACCGGATCGGAATCGCGACCCACTGAGAAGATCCGGCGAGAAACTCAGTGAGCTGTGTTTATGAGTTAATTCGCTCGTCGAGGCCTTCGTCGCAAGCGACGGGTTCGACGGGGATGGTGACCAGTGGTTGTGGTACCTAAAAGCACCGTTAATGGATCAGGAGGATCCGTAATGACGTGTTTTGGGCGACGTCGACTATTTACCATTCGGTCTACAGGATCGGGTATGACAGCGCTCATTGTTTACTTGTAACCAGCATCCCGAGTCGGAACCGAATTTACGAGAGACGTTTATTTTTACGAAATAAATTTCATTAAAATTTTGCTCCAATGATAAATTTAATAATATTATTTATTACTACGATTGAAATGATTGCTTCGAATTTCAAACAAGCCTAAAGACCACCTTGACTGACAGAAACAACAAATCTCCGCACGTCGATCGCAGTCTTCACCTCAAAAAACGCTATTAAAACGGCGTGAATAAAAATAGACGTTCACATAAACCGCGGTGACTGTAACTGAGATCAAAGATCACGCCGTGAATTCAGGACTGTGCGTAGTGCAGACAAAACTCGACCCATTTCGCGATTCAATGTAATTTTAACTGACTTGCCAAATCACCCCATAAAACAGATATGAAAGTTTCTGATTGTTCCGAAGATCGTTCTTGTATTAAATTAAGCTTGAAATTTAATTTAAAATCTGTTTTTTCTCATTTGACAATATTTATTAAGCAATTTAATGAGTTCTTCATTATTATTAACAGACAAAAAAAAACAATTGTTCTAGAAAGTATTCAAAAGCTAAATAAGCTTGTAGTTGCCAAACTTCTATCAAACTGCAGTCAACACAAAACCGTCTAGACGGAAAACTTAATTAATAAGGATGTCGTAGTTTGGCAGTTTTACAATTGTATTATAATAAATTTACCATTGCTAATTTAATAAATGCAATTACAGACATAATTGGCGACCAAAAACTCGTTTTCCTAGGCAACTATATCCGAGTTAAATCCATACACCATAGCTGCACGCAGTACTGCATTATCCGAATACAATAAATTTAAAATTATATTTATTGCCCTGCAACACTTGAATTTATATGAATGCAGAGTCGATTGATATGATGCACATTGCAGACAACGATCAACCTAAAATGCAGACCCGTAAATTCTCCAAATCATTTTAAATTTACTGTATGATACTAATTTATGTGTGATGAAGTCAGAAGCTCTTATATCAGAAGCTTTTCCTGTTTATATCATTAAATATGAAGAGCTAGCAACCTCTATATAGTAGTACTAAATATAATATTACTAATATAATAATACTGTACTAAATACATCACACATTTGATTTATCTGTCCATGGTAATAGTATCCTATGTGTTTATTGCCAACGTATTGAGACGTGCATGTGGCCCTTAATCCTGAGTGGTTACATGAGTAATTCCAGTGTGTACAACTAGGAAACTGAAGATGTGCATTTCCAGATATCAATTTGGCCACGTATAATCCGGAATTGGAATGAGCTCCCCTCCGCGATGTTTCTCGAGCGCTATGACATGTCCTTCTTGCAGGCTTGTGGAGAGAATTAAACCGTAGGCAGTGGCTTCGCTCTGTCCATGGCCTGACGTCCATGTGCGACGGTAACCACTCACCATCAGGTGGGCCTTAAGCTCATCTGCCTACAAAGGCAATAAAAAATAAATAAATAAAAATTCCGAAAATTCGACCTGTCGATTTAATTAACAGGATGAATGCAAAAGTTTGATTGTTTTTTATTACGCTTTCACATCTTAAACACTCAAGAGATCGTCATGATATTTTGCATACTTGATGTCAGAGTGTACAAAACTTGACATAGGGAAAATAAAAAAGGGACCATTCCCGGGGGATTCTCGAGTCTTAAAAATTAATAATTTAAATGCTTGTTTCCTAATCGACCATTATAATTATGTATAAATAACAACAGATAAGTTAGGATGGTATACGGGAGGATATACAAAACTTAAAATAAAATATATGTGCAGAAAGGAAATTAAGAGAGTGAAAATAACGTGTGTAATCCGTGGTAGAACTTTCCTGGCAAGAGCAAAACTTTGTCGTCGACGTCGTCGACTCACCGTCAGGTGGGCCGTATGCTCGTCTGCCTACACGGGCAATAAAAATAAATGAAAAATAAAACATGCCCATGAGCCCGCGTCGCTTATGTAGTGATTCCTATGGGCACCGCAGGTCTGACATCAGTTTTGGAGTTTCTTAGAACTGTTTAATAAATGTTAAGATTAGATACATTGGTGGATGTTAACATAATTGAAAGGTACGAGGTACATCCAAGTATAATCTTAAAAAAGTTTATTTTTGCCGAAAACAGGCAGCCGAACAGCTGGTTAGCAGTTAACACTGAAAACCATCCAATGGAGCTAGCATAACCTCTCGAAGTTTAGATAATACATAGGTATGCAAAAAAGGGAACATTAAAAAATAAGCCCTATATTGATTTGATTTGTTTCTATTTTATTATAATTATAACTAAATATGTTTGTATGTATGTAGCAAATCTAGTTATTAGAAGTAAATATTTTAAAAATATAACACTAAATGGAACATTTAAATATAAAATATCAACGGTTAAGTTTAAGACGTAGAAACATAATATTATTATTACAATAAAGCTCACTTGCGACAAATATGAAATAATTATGTGTTTGTTTAGCTTTCTGGTTGGCTGCTAGAGATCTAAAAGTTTAATTTATATTAAAATAAATGAAAACTATTATTTGTTTATATCACGACGACTCACAGGATTATTACGAAAACTGTAAAGTATTTGAAACGTCAAAAACAATATAATGACAATAAGAACACGAGATGTTTGAGATTGTTTACTTTTGCGTTTTAATTATCTCTACGACTCGCGAAAACTGGAGATGATCTGATATTAAAATATTGAATCTGGTACGCAGATATCCGAGAGCAAAGTTCCGAGAGATGCAGTCATAAAATGAACGATCGGAAATTCTCAAAATGATGGTACAAACATCCGCTTTTAAATTATAAACTGCAACGGCGCAAGAGGCGGCTCTTCTTCCCGAATACCTGAAACTCACAATTTGGTTGATCGCGGTCCGGTGTGCGCCCGCGCCCGCCCGTCGTTATGCCCGAAAGTGCGTTTATTTATTTATTTTTATCGACAACCTGATCTCCGCGCTCCTCACCTTAGTTCCAATATAGACACCGAGAGGACACCACTACTTATCACCGGTTGACACAGCAGCTAATGCGTTCATTGTACATTACCAAACCTATTCCTCCACATGGATTTCGGTTGCCACGACAAGGACTCAGGGGAAGTGGAGTGCTACTTCGAAATACGTAAATACTTTTTGCATAAACGCTAACGACGGTGATTTATGGCTTTCTCATTGTTACCGAACACCGCACTCTAATTGATATTTTTAGTTAGAATCAGTGTAGTTTTTGGGTCGTGTAAACAGCTGGACTCCTGACAGTAAGTTAGTCTGTATGTCAGCGCATTCTGCGCTTGTTGGCCGAGTAATACGCTGTTGTAGGCATTTTAAATTACATTCCGTTGTATATAAATAACAAAATAATAACGTAGCATACGGCGGGCACGTAAAATGCGCAGGGAAGTAAGAACAGTAAGCACTAGGCGTGACAACGTACCTAGTCGTGAGTAAAACGAAAAAAAATAATTTAGACAGTTTTTTTTACGTGTCATTGCGGCTCTAATATTATACGTTTCGATATTTTAGATTGCGATACGGGTACTTCTTGCGCTATCACGATACAAATGCGTAAGTAGCTTGAAAAATCCGAGTGTGAGTGAGTGCCATCTTATAAGAAAGCCTATTTATTGTTGTGCGCTTACATATTATTATTTTCAAATTAACCTAATTTTGTAAAAAAATACGTTCGTAATCACTGTCTGTAATACTAGTTTGTTTAAATTAATCCAACTCTACTGTGAGTCAAATTGAAATATATATTTTTTACGTAATTAATCGTGGGAATACTAAAGGGAATTCAGTTTATTTTTTCTGTGACAGCGAACCCAGAAGCCGTTGGATGTGTAGAACGATTTGCAACTTTACTGTCGTATCTACTTGTCATCATCACCTTCCCTTTTTCGTTATTTGAATGTTTTAAGGTACGTAATACAATTTACCTTTCAATAGCTTTAGTCTATTAAATAGATTTGCGAAATTACGCATAATTATATTTTAATTACTTCAGATATATCCTTACTATTAGAAAGTCCTCATTGAAACATTCCATCTCATTAATTCATCTCAAAGTGAATAATGAATCTGCTTTCATCTATTTATTTCTTTAAGATAGCACAAAAATATGCTCCATAATATATTAAATACCACTTTTTGATTACCTACCTGCCGAAACGTTCGAATACTACGATTCAAATTATTGTAATCCGAAAATATGAAAGATTATACTGTTATCTATCTTAATATATATAAATCTCGTGTCACAATGTTTGTCCTCAATGGACTCCTAAACCACTTAACCGATTATAATAAAATTCGCACACCATGTGCAGTTCGATCCAACTTGAGAGATAGGATGGTTTTTATTTCGATGAATGGTCGCAATATTTATTAATTAACAATAAAATGATTTCTTATGTTGATTTTTGTTATTAATTGTAAGTTTCATAAGTCTAAAACAGATGGCGCCTTAAATCAGTTTTTACAAACAATTGTTATACTGTGACTTTAATATCTCATAGATGGCGCTGTGCTAAAAATACCAACGTTTCACATAAACTACAATTTAATGGCATAAGCACCACGTGTTTCTGAGGCTAAAGTATAAGTGAAATTTATTTCGTAGTAAACGCAATACAGTGAAATCCAATTGTTCTTACGTTGTCAATTTTTGGTATTAGCATAGGCGGCCGCGAGTTATTTAGAAACAAAAACCTAAGCCACAGCCACAGCAACGTGTGGCCGGGTCCGCTAGTACTAATATATAAATCTACAGTGGTTTTTACGGATGTTCCGTTATAACTACTGAACCATGCATCCGATTTACTTGAAACTTGGTATCCATGTAGAAAATACATTACTTAATGGATAGGCTAATTAATATTTATATGAGTGTTGGACTCTCTAAACCAGTTGCGAGGGCGTTATTGATGAGAATCTTTGTGGGGGTGAGAAACAATAATGTTAAATTTAAATGCCCAGCGAAGCGGACGGGTACAGCTAATACTTTATAATATTCTATGCAATTATTTTTATATGTTATTTTTTAATGCTATCTTCTACAATCAGGTTGTGCAAGAATTTGAAAGAGCTGTAATCTTCAGACTAGGCAGATTAAGGAAAGGCGGCGCGAGAGGCCCAGGACTATTCTTTGTTCTTCCCTGCATAGATACTTATAGAAAAGTAGATCTACGAACGGTTTCGTTTGACGTACCACCACAAGAGGTAAGTAAAGAACGGTTCAAGAACAATTTAATATCAAAGTAAAATTATTATAAATTTGTACATTTATTTGAGTTAAAAATATGTACATATGTACACGCTACGCCTATCCAAATCATTTGAGACTTTATGAGGTGATACATAACAAGTAAAGAATTGTGATCAGGTACCTTCAAATTAAGACAAATAATAGGCAAGTCGTTTCAAAAATAATGCTATTGATAGTTTTGACAAAAAATTTTTTTTTTTTTATTGCTTAGATGTGTGGACGAGCTCACAGCCCACCTGGTGTTAAGTGGTTACTGGAGCCCATAGACATATACAGCGTAAATGCGCCACAGACCTTGAGATATAAGTTCTAAGGTCTCAGTATAGTTACAACGGCTGCCCCACCCTTCCAACCGAAACGCATTACTGCTTCACGGCAGAAATCAGAAATAGGCGGGGCGGTGGTACCTACCCGTGCGGACTCCCAAGAGTTCCTACCACCAGTAATTACGCAAATTATAATTTTGCGGGTCTGATTTTTATTACACGATGTTATTCCTTCACCGTGGAAATCAATCGTGAACATTTGTTAAGTACGTATTTCATTAGAAAAATTGGTACCCGCCTGTGGGATTCGAACACCGGTGCATCGCTAGATACGAATGCACCGGACGTCTTATCCTTTAGGCCACGACGACTTTACCAATTAGTTTCATCAGTGCTTAATGTTACTTGGTAGTATGTACTTATTAAATTTAGATATCGATCGGCCCTCTCCAACATTCGCAACAATGCGAGCGCTGTAAAACAGAGTCGATCTTCTCTCATCATTAACTCGTATTCCTGTTTCATAAAATATGTTGTTATGAAGCTGGACGTGTTTGTATACGTTTTAATAATTTTTATTTCTGAGAGCAGATGTATAGAAATATTTACACCGCGTGTGAAAATAAACCGACACCACTGTCTCGTTTTTCATTTCCCTCTTCTTTTTTTTTTGTTTCCTAGCGAAAATAAATTCTGAAAAAATTTGCCGGTAAAACTGAAATATTAAAACAACTCTTACAAAATTTCATTTATATTCGGACAGAATAATGTTTGTTGGATCACTGATATTTTTTTAGCTACCTATTGCTAGTATAGTATCCTCGAGGGGTTTTGCCAGCTTCACCGGACGTGTAGGCGAGTTCACGGGGTTCAGCCTAGAGACTTTCCTGTCTATTCATTCAATTGTATCAACTTTTTTTCGCATAGACGGATTAAGGCTAACGACATTCCCGACCACTTGGTATTAAGTAGTTACCGAAGTCCATAGACATAAATTATAACAGCTGTTCTAACCCCTTCAAAGTGGAATGCATTACTGCTTCGCGGCAGAAAGAGGCAGAATGGTGCCTACCCGCGCAGGCTAACAATACGTCTCACCAGAAATTGCGCGAATTATATTTTTTGTTAAACGATGATTCAAACGTGTAATTTAATTATAGTGTAATAACTATTGAAAGCTTGGAACAAGGCTGTAACGAACTGAATGAGTAAAAGATATAAAAATAATCATTATTAGGTCGGCGGGCGCGCGCACAATCGATTCACAAGTAACTATTGTTTTACACGTTGTTAAACTTTGATTGATAGTTTACGGCCACATCAATTAATCGTTAGCCATCTGAATTACGAACAAACGGGTCAACAGCTTTTAATACCAATGACGCACATGAAAATGAAACAAATAGAATTCGTAACAACGAAGGAAAAGCACATGACGCTGTAGATTACAGTTCCTGGTGACAGATATGTAGGAAGAATCGTGAAAATTTTGAAAAATTAATTATGTGCCGTATGTATTAATGCAAACTATAATTTTTGTTTTTTCGTGCTAAATTATCTTTCTCAAGAACGTATACATCATTACTTTTAGAAACAATTCATTTCACGTTGGCCTTCTACTGAAACAATGTGCTTTATTTAGATTCATACTCTGAATCGATCATAGATAATTAATTATTTTATCAGCTCATATGTAAATACTTGTTCAATATCATAACCTGGGCTCTAGGTTTATTTTAATATGTCAAATGTTCGACGGCTGCGAACAGACGGCAAGCAGATACGACCTCGGGCCGGCTAGCTTTAGGGCTGTCACCATGTTCTCTAATGAAATGAATAAAATAGATGAAATTAGCAAAATAAGATAGTATAGTTACGCTGTCTGGTTAAATTTATACCATTTTCACGTTGTAATTAAACCAAATTGAATTTATAAGCCCATCTAGTGCTAAATGTTTGACGCAAACGGTTAATGATATGTAGGTAGTTAGCAGAACTCATCATAAGACATCAACGTAAATGAAGCTACCCCCACCTTATGTATGAAGTCAATATATAATTTTTACTATATCACAACTGTCCTACCATTCGATGCAGAACTAGAACTACTTTTACTAAAGGAAATTGATAACATGGAGATAAATGTTAAACCATCATATACCAGGCTCGTAGAATCGTTACGAAAATAAAATATTAAGTCTTTTGATGACCCTACCAAATTCACAGACGAAACTTTAACGATCACAGACAATAAAATTAACAGTGATTATATTCTTTTGTTACATTTTTCAACTAGTTAGGCTTTGAAATATTTCTTTTGATTATTTCACACTTGCTTATATCAATTAATTAAATAAGATAAGTTGCGCAACTTTTTTTCTTACAAAGTAATATTATATTAGGAAACTTCAAAACTTTGACCAGTAACTGTTAAAGATTTTAAAATAATAAGTAAAGAGAGAAAGAGAGCGTGAGAGCTTCTCCTAAAGTCCGCGAAATGTTCATAAATTTGAGTAAATAATGATGTTATAGCGCAATAGACTAGCAGGTACATCTCGTCGCAGTGCTGGGGAGAGACCTCTCCTTGCGGGCTGTCGTCGTATGTTAGAGGATCAGAGCTCGTAGGAGGCCATGGCCAGGTTTTTTAACCTGGTAATGGAATCCCGTAAGGCTGAGGAGCGCGAAAGGGAGTGGGATCCCTCTTCAGCACCTCAGCGCAGAAGGCGGGGTGGGCGGCGCGGTCGTGAAGCTCCCGCTCAGCCCCCGTTGGGACTGTCGGGTGGCGGGTGCGGGGGCGCCTGGTACTTGACTGTCGGTCCGGTGGTGGGGCGGTGCAAGGTGGCTCCTGTGCGCCGCCCACGGTGTGTCTCCCGAGACGTCGTCCTTCGGGATTTTCCCGGAGATGAAATCCTGTCTTATCATCAGGACGGGTACCGGCGAAGGCGGACTTTCGACGCGCACTGAGGTACCGTAGGTCTGGTGTAGCCGGTGTGGTGGAGCTCGATAGGGCTTAATCGGTAGTTGGTTATGCGGGGCGAGCACTTCACGCGCCTTTTTCAAGGCGTAGTTTCCTGCGAGGAATTCGGGGAGGTGGAGGACCTTGGCCTTCCTCGTCTCCCTCTTCCTCTCGGGAGGCGCCGGAGTCCGACATAACCCGGTTCGTTACCCCCCTCGACCGGGTAACCGTAAACGGATTCCCCAGCGTTAAAAAAAAAAGTACATTTAGGTATTATATATTTCTGACGCGAAACATTCTTGTGTTCTGGTTTCAATGGGGGGAAACACTTTATATATTACCATAGAGACATCAAACACATTTTTAAAGGCGATCGTCTGCCCATCCAAAGCAAAAAAAAAACGCTAAATGTACCTATACTCAGATTTATTATTATTATAAAAAAATTGTATCACATTTTTTATTACAACACAGTGTAGTTAAATCGAAAGGCGCATTACTATACAGATATACTATAGATAGACAAATAATGAAATATAATGTCAAGTAAAAATTTTTAACTCCTCTTTTTATTCTTATTTATGCCCTATGAAACTAGTTTAACAATATATTACAATTATGTTAGCTAACACAAATTAGACTGCTGGCTACACAAACTAGACAACTGCTCAAAACAATTAGATCAAGAAAAGGTTATCTTGTGTTAAATGAATCTGAAATATGCCGTTCCCACGGCATTTGAACTTGTCTAATGGCATCTAAAGCTAGACACGAAGTTAAGGTCAACGTTTATCTTAGCCACCTAAAACTTGAGTCTAGTTGTAAAAACGCTGCAGTGTGTTGTTTTTCGACAAAATGTATGTTAGAAACATTTAATAATAATAAATAATATGTCTTTATCTTTTTCGTCACTCTGTATAATATATCTGTTCTCTGTTTGGAAAGAACTTACTATGTAATCCAAACAATTTATATAAATCATACCATTTATTTTAATGTATGCAGTACAAGCAATCGATGCTAGCTAAAAATCAATCAACCGTAACTGTTTAATTCTTATTATAATAATATAAGAACACCGAAATTTTGTTCAATTACCTTTGCTTCTTTTTTTCTTACTGCAGGTACTAACGCGAGATTCCGTGACAGTGGCAGTGGACGCTGTAGTGTATTACCGAATCAAAGAACCCTTAAATGCAGTGGTGAGAGTTGCAGACTATAGGTAATTAAATGAATACTATCTGGGATACTTTTACCGATAGCCTATTCCTTGTTATGACTTAAGAATACTTTTGGTATATTTCAGCGCGTCTACAAGACTCTTGGCCGCTACAACTTTAAGGAATGTTCTTGGAATGAGGGATTTAGCGCAACTCCTCTCTGATAGGGAAGCAATCAGTCACATGATGCAAGCTAGCCTAGATGAAGCCACGGAGCCTTGGGGTGTCGAAGTAGAAAGAGTTGAAATGTAAGCACTAAAATAGCAGTAAATTTACAATTAAAAAAATCTCTACTTTGAAGCATTGGACATTACAAAACTTGTTTAACAAATGTTGCACAGAACTATCGCGAATTTACACAAGAAGATGATTGTGTCGTGATGTTACATTCATTTTCAGGGAAACGATTACAGATAGATAGTTTTTACATAACTCTTATTTCAGTAAAGATGTTCGACTGCCCGTGCAGCTACAGAAGGCCATGGCAGCAGAAGCTGAGGCGGATCGTGAAGCAAGAGCGAAAATCATTGCCGCCGAAGGAGAAATTAAAGCATCAAAAGCATTGAAGGAAGCATCACTTGTCATGATCGACAATCCTATGGCCTTACAGGTACGAAAATTGTGTGTCGTTAGTTTTATTTCGCAATTATAATAGTTTCGTTACGGATTTGTTTGATGCAAGACTGAGAAACCAGCCCGGCCCGTTTCTATTGGAAGTTAAATCCTTTGCTTTGCTTCATGGAATAACCATTAATCAGTATCTAGTTTACTAAGTATATTATCGTGTGATATCCCAGATTTTAATGAACCCTTAATGTTTAGTAATATTACGTTTTTATTATTATAGCTACGCTACCTGCAGTCTTTGAGCTCTATATCAGCTGAGAAGAATTCCACGATAATCTTCCCATTCCCTATGGATTTCTTGAAAGCATTTTTGGGAGGAGCCGGACCAAGCACAACGCACCAACCAAGCGTACAAATGACACAATCGTTACCAATATAGTTTCATTAGTTTACAAATTCTGTATCAATTCTAGTCAATCTAATTTAATAAAATAAATTCGTTTCCCAACCATTCCCGTTCATTTTTGTTACGTAATTATCAAATATGACCGTGTTACATAATTTTTTACCGAAGTCCCTGTGCATATTTGTTAGCTCAATTTATCTTGCTTTATACTTAATATTGTTAATCTAATGATGACGCTTCTAGGTTTTAATATTGCTTGAATTTGTAGATTTCGATACCACTAAAAGATTGCCGAAAGCACAAAAATGTTTTGGATCAATACACATCAGTTGGTTTCCTAATTAATTACCATCCGTCATAAAGCAATCCATCGGCCAAAATCGTAGTAATTGCTGTAGATATTTTTTATGGGTGGACGAGCTCACAGCCCACCTGGTGTTAAGTGGTTACTGGAGCCCATAGACATCCACAACGTAAATGCGCCACCCACCTTGAGATATAAGTTCTAAGGTCTCAGGTATAGTCACAACGGCTGCCCCACCCTTCAAACCGAAACGCATTACTGCTTCACGGCGGAAATAGGTAGGATGGTTTTACCCACCCGCGCGGACTCACAAGAGGTCCTACCAAGATTAATCTAGACCTTCAAACATTACACTCACTGAGAACATATTAAGCATTTTAGAATATATACCAAGCACATCTCATCTCCTAAAATCATTATCACCTTACACCTAAGTGAACTATAACTTGTTATATTTCTAGATTATTTGTCTAAAATGTTTACAGAGTTCCGCAGTCCTAAATTTACTACATTGTGTATAAAGACCTTTTTTCTTTTTCAACGATTTAATAAAGGATAACAATAATAAATAAGTCAACATCGATACTATGTACTATTTAAAAGTTTTATAAGACTAGTAGTCGTTGGAGTCATCTTCGTCTTGTTTCGGATGTCCGTAATGTACGGGCGCTTGAGCTTGACCTCCGGCCTTTTTGTGTACTACAGCCTGAAAAATAAATGTTTTTAGATAAGAAGGATATTCTCTGTTCAATTCGTCATTTAAATGTGTTACCTCAGAACTTTCTCCCAGGTGAAACGAATTTGTTAATTCTTTTTATTTATTTGAGGGCTGATATGGTCCTATTTTTATCAAGATCTGACTAGTAGTTTTTGTTATCTATATATTAGGTAATACGTGAAGCAAAAACTTCGTACCTCTGTTTACGAAAATTGCGCGGACGGTGGAGTATGAAATTTTCCACACTTATACACAATATAGAAAAGGAGTGCAGAATGTTTCTATTTTTTTAAATTATGCATAAAAAATAAAGCAATTAAAAAAAACATTACACACACTACCATGTATTTGTCACACACACGCATGCATACCATAGATTATACACTTAATATATATTTGTTTATTGTCAAACTTTTCTTATTGCTTATAGTCTGTGGTCAAATTGAGAATAGATTAAATATTGTTTGTCTTTCATTATATATCTCCAAGCGTAATCTTAGCGAAATCTGTGATTATAGAAGTATATTAGTCGTCGATAATAGAATCATAATAGTGTGAAAACGTAAAATTTCAATTAATTATAGTCTAATTACGACTAAGCTGATGCTCAGGTAGGAAAAAAAAAGACCATCAGGTCTAGAGAGACCATATCAGCGTCACCGGACCGGTGAGCTCAAGGGGCTCAAACCTGACGATGCTGCTAACACTGACCCTAGCAAGAGCAGTGCTTCGCAGAATCTACCACCGGATCGAAAACGCGACCCACTGAGAAGATCCGGCGAGAACTCAGTGGACTATGTCTATGGGTTAATTCACTCGTCGAACCTTTGTCGCCAGCGACGGGTTCGACGAGGACCTTGACCGGTGCTTGCGGTACCTAAAAGCACAGTTAATGGATCGGGAGGAATGACGACAAAGTAGAATATGGTGAACTAAAAACACAAAGCAACGTACTTGGAAACCGTTCTTCGGGTCTGCTGTATACCTAACCAGTCTAACGGAACCGTCGGGCTCAACCAGCGAATATTCTCCACGCACGACGTCGCCGTCACGCTGTTCCTTGTGGTTCTGGAGGTTTCCTGTGTGAGGATCTTCTACGCCGTAAGCGTATGTGTAGTCCGGCTTGGCCTGAGAATAAACATACATTAATTATATCCGTAATAATAATTCTAGAGTCTAGATAAGAATGCGCCGACTGTAGCTATCTCTAAATGTAACGAGCTGTGCGAATTTGCGCGTTGTTTTTTCAATGTTGGTACCAATTTCGAATCGATCAGATAACGCACAAAGAAAAAAATATAAAAATACAGTCATTTAAAAGTGTAAGTTTACTTTTGAATGCTTAATAATCGTCGAAAGATTGAAATATGTACGAGTATATCCAATATTGACTAAGGAAAATTTCCAATTTTCTTAAAAATTAAAATTTAAAGTGTGACACAGATACGATAGAGACAGCCGCACTCGTAAGACAACACTGTATTAAGCGATCTTCAACAGGATTTACTATTTATTGTTTTTTTCTATATGACACAATGCCTAGTCTATAAACACGATTAGCCGCCAGTTCGTAACGTACATAGTTGTTTTTATAAGTTTAGACGAGTTCCACCTTATCTTATATAGCGACGGGAGCTCAAATATATCACAGCTTAAACGCCTCCTTGAAAACACTAGCCTAAAATCTCAACAGCATTGGAGTACTAAATGGATTTAATGTGGTCAGGACCACAACACGTTATTGCTTCGCCGCAGATTATAGGACCAATCGGTAATACCATCAATCCACAAGGACTGGGAACACGCGGAATCATCAGTGTTCAGGGGATAGTCACGAACGAGTAATGGGAGTCTACACGCCGGTGTCGTTGCTTTTTTTCCTACCTAATCCTGATCCTTATGCTGATAGCCTTGAGAGGCTATTTCAGCTTCACCCTATCGTGTAGGTGAGCTCACGGGGCTCAAGCCGGAGTGTTGCTAACACTGGCCCTAACAAGAGCAGTGCTTCGCAGAATCTATCTCCGGATCGGAAACGGGTGCCACTGAGAAGATCCGGCGAGAAACTCAGAGGGCTGTGTCTATGGGTTAATTCGCTCGTCGAGCCCTTCGTGATGGTGTCGTTGCGCGATGAGAAGCGTGAACTGAAAACATACTAGTTGTAATTTTACATACCACGTAATCTACGGTCTTCAAATGTGCATATTTGGCGGTGTCAGGGTGTATTTTCCCTGAATTATGATCGTATCCGTAATCTGCGTGTTGTTGAGCCGGAATGCCTTCAGCCGCCGGCACTTGGACTTCGACGATCTGACCGCTGACAGGCCCACTGAACCGGTTATAGGAATAGCCTCCCGTTTTTCCAGTGAAGGCTGGAGTTGCCAACAGGATCGCGACAAATATCTGTATTGGAAATTTATTAATTTTTGATCGATTATTTGCTCTAAAAAAACTTCTACATAACGTACTCTTCTTTGTCTCACTTTATCCCACTAGGTGGGGTCGGCAAAACGATTTTATCTATTCTATTCTCTTCTATCAACCGTCATCTCAACACTCACTCCTCTTTCTTTCATATTGGCATTCACACTCCATCCATGTATTTTTTGGTTGACCTCTCACACCTCTTCTATATCACGTACTAGTTTTCTGGATAGAAATGTGGATTGATGAAATACAGGTAACCCTCTTATAAGAGTGTAAGAGTGTTGTAAAATACCGTGTTATAACACGGTATTTTACAACACGGTTCCACTCTCACACGAAAAGAAAAATTCTCCAAAACCCTCTTATATATAGCACGGTACTTTTACAACACGATAACAAGATTTTTGTTTAAAATCTATACTAATATATAAATCTACAGGGGTTTTTACGGATGTTCCGTTATAACTACTGAACCATGCATCCGATTGACTTGAAACTTGGTATCCATGTAGAAAATACGTGTACTTAATGGATAGGCTAATATTTATATGAGTGTTCGACCCCCTAATAATAATGACAATAAATAATAATGTTCATTTTAAATGCCCAGCGAAGCGGGCGAGTAAGGCTAGTTATTTATAAAATTACATTATACGCTAGTATGAACACACAATATATGCGAATAACCGAAATTTTAATGTTTATTTTTATCTATAATAGCTAAAAACATACATACATTATACTTAGTATACTAAGTATAATTTAAGGAAACCTAACAGTGGGTTTCATAAAAACTAAGCACAAATGAAGCAATTATTAATGAAACATTAAATTTGTCATTTTTATTAGAACTCTGAATGTACAAAAATGATTACTCATTGACATTTTCATGAACGTCCTACTTCTGTTGAGCAAAAAAATGACCTTCACGGTTGATAGGTACTATCTCGTTACTCAACTGCCGGTGACAATGAAAACTAATAAGCGGCGAAGAAAGTTGTGACCTGAGGCTTTAGCTTCGAAATAAATGGGTTATTTACGCAAAACCTGCATTACACAGCATTCATGATTTACGCTATTTCAATGTCATATTATTTAATAAGATTTTGAATTTTAAACTAGGTTATAGAATGATAATACTCGTAATTAAAATAAAGAAAATATTGCTGTAACTATATTTTTTTGATAAAGTAAAAAAAAAGTCGTTTAATGGATAAGGACTACGTAAATACTAGTAAAAACCAGTTCTGCTCTTTTTAATAGTTTTCATTTGCTTGAAGTTAGATCGCGTTCATTAGAATAATTCAATTATTGACAAAACACAATCAAATTTATAAATTTATCAAAGCTCACACATCAGATTTTAACAATATTCATTACGTTTTTTTTTATTGCTTAGATGGGTGGACGAGCTCACAGCCCACCTGGTGTTAAGTGGTTACTGGAGCCAATAGACATCTACAACGTAAATGCGCCACCCACCTTGAGATATAAATTCTAAGGTGTCAGTATAGTTACGCAGTCAATACTAATAATCATTTTCTCTTATTACTATTACACATACATTATTTTTATGGGTATGTATATAACAGATTCGTTTTTCCGCTTTATACTAAAAAATTTAAGTTCTTCTGAAAAGAAACAAGAATAACTACATCTCTACATTAAATATTTCTTGAAATGTTTATTCATTACCGATCAACTTAAGCATTATTACAAACAAATAAAGTTAGATACAACGTTACCTTAAATAAAAAGGCCATGATGTAAAATTGAAACGACGGGTTGGTGGACAGCAGCAAAGATCCAGGCAGGACTGATGCTTGTTTCACAGGTCTTGAGGTTTTATACCGGCCGTTAATTCAGAAAGAATACGTGCAATCGTGAACTTGTCTAGTTGCGGCAAACTATGAATCAATAATTTTCAATAATTCGGCATCGGCTAGCCTACGCAGCGGAACGTTAAAAACATTGCGTAGGTTACATTTCAATGCGAATTGTCATGAAATGTTGTTTATTACCGAGCACATGGAAAAGAAAAAAAATTATACCTCCATCAATGGTTGAGATAGATAAATTTGTAAATTAAAACTTGTATTAATATGTTAAAAGCTTTATTCAAATATAAAATAAGATTAAGCGTTCTTAGAAAACGATTTTCGATTCATTTTATATAAAATATATCTTACATTTTCCTTTTTTAATTTGATCTCGTAAAGGCGGGAAAACAATTGATAACACAAATTCAACAATACTAAATAAAAATAATGTTTAAGAGAAAAAAAAAAAAGAGAAACAGTAGGTACTGTTCGGTTTTGAATTTGCCAATTTATATGTATTTAGACATTTAATATGTTGACAGAAAACAAGCAGATATAAGTATAATACGTATAATATATATTATGTAAGTCCGGGGTAGATGGCCATATGGGAGAGATGGCCTATCGAAATATTTCAAATTACCGTTCATTAAATGCCACCGTTCACCGTTTAGCATTTAGTTCGTTGTCGTCGTGCGTGACGACAGCGGTGCGGCAAAACATTTGGCAAAAAAAAAAGAAAAAGTAAGTAAATCCTTTGTTTTTTGTTTCGACTATTGTAAATATTTATGTGATGTTTTTTGTTTTAAACAATTGTGGTATAAGTTTCTTTAAATTATGATGATATTTGTACTTGATGTAAAGTATACAAACAGTGCTACGTTGTAACTTCAAAATTGTTTGTTTCGTGTCATTACTTGTTTTAGTTTTTATTGTGGCGGTCTCTCCCGGAAAAAAGGAGTGATGGCCAATTGCAGTCGGTATATGATGGCCATGGTGCCATGTTACAGAAATGATGTTCTCTGCAAAATATTGATTTTCTTATTTGTTTTAGATACCTAATAAAAAAGAGGAAAGGCAGTGGCTGTGAGAGGAAACTGGTTGGAAGAATCACTAAAAGCAGCTATTAATGGTGTGAAAAATGATGGATTATCCATACGCGCAGCTATAGTCGGATTTTTAATTAGACGAAGCCAGCTGACAGTAGCTAATGTCACTTTGTGAAATAATGTTGCTATATTTAAAGTAATAGTGATGCGTTCAGTTCTCGTTCAATCACATAAATGAACAATGAGTGTGAAGAGTTACTCATTAATTTCAAACTATAAAAGAATATCTTTTATATTTTACAATAAAATTGTATTAAAGTGATCCAATATAATAATATGTTACTAGTAGTATGTAACTACAATCAGTTTTTTTTATTTTCATTACCTATGTACCTATAATTGTTATATTTTATACATCTATAGTTTCAACTATATGATGCATTGGAAATAGGACAGTCTTACAAGCTTCCTCGCAATGTTTTTCTTAATGTTTAAAACACTCGGTATTCAGTACAGGTAGATACCATAGGAACATAATGTTTCGTCGAAAACTCGTTGGTATGTACAAAGCACGGCTAAAATTCGAACCCCGTGCCCGATATCGGCAGTTCGGCACACTAACTATTCACTAGACAATCGAGGCAATTTCATTAATTCAGGAGTTTTTTCAATCGTTCACTTTGTCACAACACTATTTTTATTTCATCAAAAACTGACAACACAGTAAACGTCAGTTTACTTCGTCTAATAAAAAATCCGACTATAGTCACCAATATCAGATACCTAGAAATACATTAGAACGAAAACTAAAGAAGAATGATGACAAGAAAGGCCCTATGGGACCACCTACTTTACTCGGAGAACAAAATGAGAAGCAATTGGTTGCTCATATCAAAACAATGCAAGCTAAAGGATTTCTTTTAACGAGGGATGATGTGAGAAAAATAGCTTACGAATTTGCCGAACAGTTAAAATTAAAACATAGATTCAACAAAGACAATCAGAAAACAGGATATGACTGGTTGCAGTTGTTCTTAAGCCGGAATACTGATATTACACTTAGGAAGTCAGAAGGAGTTTCTTTGTCTAGAGTCAATGAAATGAATAGATCAGAAGTTAATGCATATTTACAAATATAAATTGCTTGAAAGCGTCCTTATACATGAGAATGAGATGCTACCTCCTAACTGCGTATTTATCATGGATGAGTCAGGCCTACAGTTAAACAGTCGTCCGGGGCACGTGCTTGCTTCCAAAAGGTTCTAAAGCTTTTTCCACTTAAAAACACTTTGTTCTAAGGAAACCAGCCGGGAAAGCTGTCTTTCTGTTAGACGGCCACTCAACTCATTCCTATTCTGTGGAAATGTTGGAATATGCCATTCAGAATGACATTCTTTTGGTATCAATGCCTAGT
Organism: Bombyx mandarina; assembly: GCF_030267445.1. Taxonomy (NCBI): domain Eukaryota; kingdom Metazoa; phylum Arthropoda; class Insecta; order Lepidoptera; family Bombycidae; genus Bombyx; species Bombyx mandarina. The sequence continues at coordinate 5,911,379 of NC_143228.1, read as the reverse complement.
TACACGTCTCATTATCTCCAGCCCTTAGTTCGTTCTGTTTTTAATTCACTAAAACGTTACTTTTATGAACAGTCTAGACCAGGGGGTAGGCAACGCGGTGCCCGCGGGTGCCATGGCGCCCCCGATCGATTTTTAATGCGCCCTCGCTGGACTAATGTAAATGTATGACAGCCACAGCGATTTACTTACTCTTGTCAAACGGCGATATACAGGAAGTAGTCAGTTGAGTTTAGGATTGTGCATAGATTAGTAGTTTGCTAACCTTGTGCGTATCTAATAATACGGACGTATTTTTTGTTAATGTGTGTGATCGTATTTCGAATAGACCACGCGTAGACCGTGCATTTCAAACGACCAAGAAATCCGAAATAATTATTTTCTTTCAATACCGAACAAAGCTTAATGACTCATATTTAAATAATTGTTTAAGGACCGGGAACTCTAAATAGGTATATCCCCAATTATAAGAAATTAGCTGAAAATATGGACACCCAAGTTTCACACTGAATTATATGTATCATCATGTATGACACCAACAAAATAAAGTTATAAAAAATCGTTTTTTTTAATGCCCATTGATACCTGTTGATTATCTGTAAAATATGCGCTCTCGGTGATTTTCAAATTTAGTAGTGCGCCCTTAAGGACAAACACGTTGCCGACCCCTGGTCTAGACTTTGTTAATCCACAACCCAGGACGTCGAATATCGAGGCTTTCTTTCGGAGTTTCGTTTAACAGGGCTTGGGGAAAAGCAGCATCGTCGGAAAATGCAATTGCTGGTTTTAAAGGAACTGGAGTGTACCCCCTTAACCCAGAAGTGGTGCCAGATTATGCGTTTTTTCAAGAATCTACAGATGACTCGACGAATACTTCTGTTACACAAGTGCGTTCACATTGTAAATCTGCTGTGGACAATCAGAAGGAGCCTATACCAGGTTGTTCTTATGAACCAATAATAAATGAAACAAAATATAGCTCTGAAATCGTGGCTAAAAATCTTTCGTTAAAACTGCCACGATGTCTAATGTTTCACACCCAAGTACTCAGAAAGAGGCTTCGTTCAGTAAGAATCCAGACTACACCCTATCTCGAATTTTACAGGATATATCAGCTATTCCACAAAAACTGATTCAAGTGCGTAAAAGAGCAAAGCAACACTATTGACTTCGGAAGAACACATAAAAACTAGAAAAAATGCTGCAGAAAAAAATATAAATAAGGAAAATGTAATAAAATGTGTCAAAACAAGGAGAAAAAAAAAGAGAGAATAGGAGTCAGTTACATAATTTGGGCTGTATTTTTTTACTTCATTTAAGAAAGCGGTAGTTTTGACATGACATATTTTTTAGAAATAAAAGATATCGGGGTGGAATCGCATACGAAATTTTTCATAGTTTTTTTATATTATATACACATCAATAATATATATCAAAAGAATCCAAAAACAATTTTGAAAAAGCAAAAATACAAAATCAGTTAGTGCTTGACATGGCCCTGATTACGTAAAGTTTCGGCTGCTAACGTAGTAGATTAAGACCATAAATAATAAGCTTAATTATTATCTATGGTTTAAGGACTTTTTGGCGGGAACGCGAGGTGTCAAGTTGTGCGATTTGTTTTATTTTGTCTATTTAGTGTTTCTTCAGGTTTAAATGTGTACCTAATAACGGTGGTTTATTAACTGTTTAGTATCTGTGAAAGTGCACAAATGTGGGAAAATGAAACAAAGCTGTTGGACGTAACTTCTCGGGATCCTCCAAAAAGTCCACTGAAAAAATCTCAGTAAACGACCACCATTTTACTGAGATTATATTTCATCCCATATCATCTCATCTCATTTAATATAATTTCATCCCAGTTGATTAATGTCTCAAATTCTTCATTTCATTTCAGTTCACACTATCATCTTCTATCTTCTATCTTCTTCTTCTATATATATATATATATATATATAAATGAATTGCTGTTCGTTAGTCTCGCTAAAACTCGAGAATGGTTGGACCGATTTGGCATATTTTGGTCTTGAATTATTTGTGGAAGTCCAGAGAAGGTTTAAAAGGTAAATAAATATAAAAATGATCGGAATTAAATAAAAATAATTATATTTTTCTTTTGCTGTGTCCCTCGTCGGATGGATCCCTTTTGTTTGTTTTAATTTTATTTTATACAAAAGCTTAGGTCTTTTGTTTATCGATTGAGGCACTATGAAGTCTGCCGGGTCAGCTAGTTTTTAATAAAAATATCCCATATCATCTCATTCCATGCCATGCTATGTTTCATATTAATCAGCATCATTTCATTTCATTTCATGATATCATATTTCATAAAAATATATATATAAAAGATTAGGCTGTATGGTGTGATACTTTTGCCTTTCCATTTGGAAAAATAAAACTACCACTATCTATGGTTAATATTTTTAAAACTGCAGAAGTAACCAAGAAAAGTAAAACGAAGTCATTAAAAAATATATTGTACAGGCATGAATACTGTAATAATAAAAAATATTTTTCGAAGTACCACTACATTATGTATGCGATCACAAAAATCTATCAACACAGCAGCAGCTTGTATTGTTAAAAGGGATTTCCACACAACCAAACCTACGCAAGATTTAATGGAATTCTTTGATGCAAAGAAGAATTGGCCTGAAACTAATATAAGAGTAGGAAGAGCTTGGAAACTGGACGAGTTACGATTAAAGTCGAATACAGATTTGCACAAATTGTGGTATGTACTTTTGAAAGAACGTAATATGCTTTACACTATGGAACATGAGTGCAACGAAAGGGTTCGACTGTTCCCAAATCCAGAGAGAATTGACAAAGTTGAAGAATCAATGAATAACATAGAATCGGTTATTAGAGAACGTAATATTGCTTACTACAAGCTTGAAACAGGTGAAACTGGAGAACGCCCTGTGAAAGATGTTATAAATCTTATAGGAATGCCTGAAAAGTATCAACCATCAGAATACGATACACCTAAATTTATGAACACACGTTGGGTAAGACCATATCTAAAACATGGCTTCATCAACAGTTTGGCAGTAAAAAAGTTTAGAAGATTGTATAATGAAAAAATCCATAACGAAGTGAGGAAGGCACACAATAGAGACTTTAACCATGTCCAACATTTACTCAAACGTTTCCCTAACCTTGATATGGATACTTTAAAAGCAGAATATCCAAATGTTGATATTGAAAAAGCTAAAAGAACAAAGAAATCAAGAGGACATTTTATGCCAACTTATTAAGTTATTGGTTATTTCCCCTATTAGTTAATTAAAAATAATATCACTTTTTGTTAATTATTTGTTTATTTCAAAACTAATATATTTTTTAAACACTCCTTAGCGGCAGGCAAGGCATATTATAAATATAATTATATAGGTAGGTATTGGCCATCCTTCCTATTTCTCCTGCAAACAGTCATGTGTTCAATGCGTGCGAGAGCTGTTATACAATTGAGATTCAGATTCATCCATCTATGGAATATATAAAGTATATAGTCTAAAGTTGACTATATACTCATTTTTTATTTTAATCAATTATAAACATTATATTCTAAAACAAATATACTGTTTGTCAAAATTAGTTAATTTTATATCAAATAGGTAGTTAAAATAATCGGTAGGCAGCGGCTTGGCTCTGCCCTTGGCATTGCTGAAGTCCATGGGCGACGGTAACCACTCACCATCAGGTGGGCCGTATGCTCGTCTGCCTACAAAGGCAATAAAAATAAATAAAAACAAATATTTTATGTTTAATATAGCAAAATTATAAAACATTATATTATACATACACAACAAAACATTAGAAAATAAATGAATAATTATCACAAGTACCTATTTTGATATTAATAACAATGACCTATAACATTAACATTTTAAGTGTTGACCGCGGGAACCCCCCTACTCTGACCGGGTTTTGACCCCGGACGGAGATCGGACGCCGGGTGTAAGAGTGCAGGGGAGTCGTTTAGTAGGTGGGCCCTAAATTCCTTGGGCCCGCGGTCTGCTCTCAACACCTGCAGATCGTAGTCTCACATACCCCGCGCGCCCCCTAGGCGCGGGGACCTCGTAGGAGGTTCGGCCCGGAAAAAAAAAATGTGACGTCTCAAGATGGGCGGTGGCATTGATGTGGTTGATGTCTATGGGCTCCAGTGACCACTTGGTGACCACCAGATGGGCCGTGAGCTTTTCAGCCTATCTTAGATTTGACTCTAGTCACTTGGCAGACTACACCTTCAGTCTATCTTTCAGGCCACAGACTTCCACTGCTGGTAATAAGCCTCCACAATGGCGGTCTTGTGCTGCCCCAGCTGATTTCCGTGACCCTCAACATGTCGTTGGTTTTTTTTATTTTTTATTGCCATGATATGGGGACGAGCTCACAGCCCACCTGGTGTTAAGTAGTTACTGGAACCCATAGACATCTATAACGTAAATGCGCCACGCACCTTGAGATATAAGTTCTAAGGTCTCAGTATAGTTACAACGGCTACCCCACCCTTCGAACCGAAACGCATTACTGCTTCACAGCGGAAATAGTCGGGGTGGTGGTACTTACCCGTGCGGACACCCAAGAGGTCCTACCACCAGTATTCACCTTGTGGGAGGCTTCAGTACGTGTTCGGGTACGCACATAGATAATAATAATATATAAGAGGTACGCAGTCACCATTAGAAACTTTTCAACACCAGCAGCCATCTGTTCTTTGAGTAATGTACACTACCTGCCGTCTCTTCAAGCTCACAATCCTTTGGGCTATGACGGTTACCATAGTTTTCCCGCGAATTTCCTCATTTCTAATCGGAGTGAACTCCCGAGCATAGCCCTCTCTATTGCTCTTTAGGTGACCTTGAGCCTTCTGATAAGGCCCATTGTGAGCGACCACATCTAAATGCCATATGTCATCACTTACAACCCACACTGGCCAGACTTTCGTCTTGAGATACTGTGGTACATATTTGTGATGAAAAGATTTTACATAGGTGGTAGCTTACCGAACGTTGCCCATCTGAGCTGGATTTGACGATTGACCTCTTTTTCGAAGTTGAATTTACCTAACTAGACAGTATGCCCCCAGTAAATATACTCGTCAATAACTTCGAGCGCAGACCTTCCGATCTTTACAGGAGTGAGCACTACATGAGCGTTTGGCATAATTTACGTTTTTTCCATGTTCATATTAAGGCTCTCTAGAATAGAAGCTCTATTGTGGTTTTTGCGCATTGTATTGAAGTCCTCCAAGATCTCATCCATAACCATAATATCGTCAGCAAACCTATAGAAGACGAATTAGAAAGGAAGGGATACTGGTGGCTCGGTGGCCTTTCACCAGAACAGATAGGCTCAGTCAGGAGGTGTGGGATTTGAGAACTGCTGCCCGAGAGCCTCCAAAGGAGACCTAACAGCTCAAGCGCAGCTTCTTCGCGAATCCAGCACAAGATCGGCGAGAAACTCAGCGAGCTGATTGATGTATGGACTAGGTTGCACGTCGATGGCTTTGGCGTGTTCGATGAGTACGGTTACCAGGGTACCTTAACCTGCTCCTAATGCTAGAGCTGCAGGCGTCTAATAATAGTGTTAGTGGATCGGATGGATCTATAAGAACGTGTCTAGGGCGTCGACAGTGACAGGTGAGTTATGTACTCGCCGTTAATATTTGTGCATAGTCCTTTCCGGTTCAGGACTTTGAAAACATCCTCCAACGCAACTGTAAACAGTTTCGGAGACATAACACACATAAGACATCTCCCTTCCTCACGCCACGCTGCAGGATGGATCCCAAAGGTCGGTCCTGTTAATGAACTAACTTAATAGCGTTTTCATGCAAAGGCTTCAATACTTCGATGTACCTGTAATCAACTTAGCACCTTTGGAGAGATCCAGTCGCTTGCGACGTAGGGCTCGACAAGTAAATTATCCTATAGAAACAGCCCACTGGGTTTCTCGCCGGATCTTCTCCGGGGTAGATTCTGCGAAGCACTCCTCTTGCTAGCGCCAGTGTTAGCAACACCTCCCATTTAGGCTCCGATAGCTCATCTACTACGCTAGGGTAACACTGATATAGCCTCTCAAGGCTCTCAGCATAGGTAAGAAAAAAAATGTAGAGACTGCAATACGGTCTCATTCGAATCAAAGAAAGCTTTATGGTAGTCGACAAATGATAAGCAAAGCGACAAGTTATATTCTTATAGATCTTTTGTTCAACCTGCGCAGCATATCAATGGCCTACGGTACTATAGTACGAGTATATACTAAAGCCTTTTCGAAAAACAGCTTGTTCCAGTGACTGGAAGTCATCCTCAAACCTCAAACCAGGTTGTCGAGTAATTGGGTATAACTGTCCCTAGAACTTGTCGACCTCACTCAAAAGTAGAGTAGTTAATATGGGTACAAGTGAGTCCATCAAACTCTCCATGTGTGATTGGCATATTATAGACAAATCATTACAGTAAAGTATACATACTTCTTTTATGTATTGAATTCAGATAATATAGAAAGATAAATTTAGGGCACTTGCAATCTATATAAAGTTCAAAGTTACTTAAACGAGTATCATCATTGTGGGTAAAAAATAACCTTCTTTACTGCATCAAGGTTTATTTCTCTTCCGTTTTATAATATCTTTAAAAGTTACTATCACAACAGCGTAAACAAACCTGACAGATTTTTGGTTCAGAGTGATATGCAAATTAATTTTACTGATATTTATGTATGAAGTTATTGCACAATTATGTTGACACTGGGGGCCTGCCCTATAAAAAAATCTTAATATTTTTGTGCAGATAAATCTATCTATACTTACAAATGGCTCAATCAGATTTTTATTTTCAAATGCGTCTGGAAATTTCGGAATAGACTCATTGTAAACTATCAAAGAGACCAATATTTTTCATTTTAGATATTAAATCAGGTGGAGGCATCCTATCAGAATCTTTTAGGGTATCAAATAACAGAGTGATTTCTTTCAAAGCTTCATAAGTACGCTTGTACGTCTTTACAAATGTCTCTGTTACTGTACATTGAACATCATTTTCTGAATTATCTATACAATTTCCTTCAAGCAAATTCATCTGATGAATAGTATCCCTGTGATCTGGAATGCTGAATCCATCCAAATATGCATCTAAAGATACATACAAAATGTGAAACATATGTTCTTGATGAACAACACTTGTCTCTTGTTTTGAATAATTGAGTTGACAGAAGTTTTCACCAGAATCTTCCTCACACGTTGTTGATAGACATTTTTTTTGCAAATATTTCAATTTATGAGAAATTTTCTTTGGTACAGGAAACACACTTGGGGCTGTTTTTATTAAACGATTAGAAACAGGAAAGTTTTTCCAAAGAGATTCTTCTAAAAACTTTTTCAATATAATGAATAAACAATCTCCTTCTATACTCAATACCTTTTGAAGATACATTGTTCCAATTTTACTTCTGATGAATGTTGGATGCATATATTCTAGAATTCTTATTATAGTGTCGGGCGGCATACCTGTAAGATAATATTATCTTTTAAGTGTTTTGCAAACAAGCTTTTGGCCCTCCTGGTGTTAAGGGACTGCCATCAAGGTTTTCTAAATTCTAATTCTAATAAGGGACTGCCTTCAAGGTGTTTAAATTTGAATACTTTGGTCACTAGTACGATTTTGCTCACTAGCAGCACGCGAACCGCACGCACTGCCCTACATCAACTAACAACTAAGCCCCAACAAGCTCGTCGTATACCGGTTGAGTAGGCTCTGATGCCTTTGCCTGCTCCCACTTTAATGGTCGAACGGGATCATCCTAGGATAATACTTTTTTTTTTGCCCTTGTATTCAGACGAGCACACGGTCCACCTGATAGTGAGTGGTTACCGTCGCCCATGGACTTCAGCAATGCCAGGGGCAGAGCCAAGCCGCTGCCTACCGCTTAATAGTCTCCACAAGCCTCGTTTGAAGAAAGACATGTCATAGCGCTCGGGAAACAACGTTGAGCTCATTCCATAGTCGGATGGTACGTGGAAAGAAAGACCTCTGGAAATGCACTGTGGGTGACTGCAGTGGCTCCAGGTAGTATGGATGAACTCTACTCCGGTGGCGGGCGGTGCGATGGTAAAAACGAGATAACGGTATCATCTCTAACAATTCCTCAGAGCAGAGACTTTAGAAGTCGTCGTGGCCTAAAGGATAAGACGTCCGGTGCATTCGTGTGTAGCGATGCACCGGTGTTCGAATCCCGCAGGCGGGTACCAATTTTTCTAATGAAATACGTACTCAAGAAATGTTCACGATTGACTTCCACGGTGAAGGAATAACATCGTGTAATAAAAATGAAACCCGCAAAATTATAATTTGCGTAATCACTGGTGGTAGGACCTCTTGGGAGTCCGCACGGGTAGGTACCACCACCACCCCACCTATTTCCGCCGTGAAGCAGTAATGCGTTTCGGTTCGAAGGGTGAGGTAGCCGTTGTAACTATACTGAGACCTTAGAACTTATATCTCAAGGTGGGTGGCGCATTTACGTGGTAGGTGTCTATGAGCTCCAGTAACCACTTAACACCAGGTGGGCTGTGAGCTCGTCCACCAATCTAAGCAATAAAAAATAAATAAAAAATAAAAACTCCTCATGGAACATACGGTACAAAATACAGAGGGAACCAAGGTCCCTCCACAGGCCCAGAGGTTCCAAACTATCTTCGCCTTTGCCACCACTTATGTGGGAATCCTCTTTTACCATAATTATACAGCCTTCACTTTTAATATTGAATAGTCTTCAAATGAACAACCAACTAATGTAATTTATAAAAATAATGTTATTAGTTGATTACCTTGAATAATTTCATAGAATTCAGTTGCATAGGCACTAACATGTTTTCCTAAATTTGGGTAATCATTAGCGAAGTTCAAGTCGCACTGATAAATAGTTTGTATTGTTATATTCAGTAAAATCTGAAAAAGAAATAAGATTTATATAAAATGAATATTTTTAAATCATACAAAAAACTTTTTATTCATATAGGTTCATATAAGTATATCCTGACAATACTTAAAGCAGTAACTAAGATTACTTTTCATTTTTATGTAATAAATAGTTCTGTCCTGTGTTATTCTCATGAGCATTGTTTAGATCAATTTTATTAATGATTAAGTAATTCTGTTTTAAGAACAAGTAATTATAAGTTTAATAAATATAATAATTTATATATAATACATTATTATAATTATTAAAACATAAGATGCAACCTGGATTAATGTCAAGGAGCAAGTGCAAGACAGGGTCAAGTGGAGAACAACTTGTGAGGGCCCTATGTACCAGCAGGCTATCCTAGCACAACAATTGTTTATATTATTCCTTAATAGTACTTTGTTTTCTACTTTTGTCTTTGGCCTTAATAAGCCTTGTCTTCTATTATTATGTAAAATTTTATTTTCAAGCAACAGTAATTGAATTGGAAGGTAAAATGCGTATGTAATGTTATTGTTACTCACTGTCATAGTTTTTATATAGTCTTCAGGGCAATTTAGATGTATCATATTAACAAACAGCCTAGCGATTTGTAAACTGAGACCATTTTTACTAATTTCTATATTTTCATTTGGCCACAAAACAAGTCTCATTAGAGGTTTATCTGATCTTTTCAATCGCCGACCATGTGTAACTGAACTGTAATTATTTTTTTATCTTGATTACACGATCTGAAATAGGCTAACTCTGTGTAGTCCTGTCCTCATAATTAGTATACTACTTTTAAATATGATATATGTGGTGGGTATGTTCTAACAGCACACCTAGCATTGAGAGGTTACTTTAAACCATAAACATCACAACATGAATGTCACCACTGAGCTTACAGTACAATCATCATCAACAGTAATTATGGTTTTATTTTCTTATTTTTTACCATGTTAGCTTTATCTTAGAAGCAGTTCCTGTATGTATGGTATTTGCTTAGAACTTGCCTGAGGGATTAGAGCGCATGACGCATCTCTTCATACACATGATACCTTAGTTACGATAACTTCCTATCAACCTCCTGAAGGTGATGTACTGTGCTCCAGTACAATATTTTTATACTGCCTACATAAAATTTTGTGTTTATTCCAATAGTCCTGGATTTCTGACTTCATTAAAACCATTTTTACATACAGTCCTGTATGATCACCAAAATTGTAAAGTATTTGAAAAGTAAGAAATAATTTAATGCCCATAATAAATGTGAGATTAAACTGTAAAAGTAGTTTTAATTATGTTTGAAATTTTTCAAGATTTTTTTTTGTAATCTTGGATATTTACCTGAAATACCAAATAGCTAAATCAAATTGCAAAAGTTCTACAACACTTTCTAAAACAGCCATAAGTCGCATAATTCTTTCTGTTTTATTCAAAGTTTCAAACGTTTCAATGACTTTTTCAAAATTTATACATTGTACGTAATCTAAATGTTCATTTGGTGTGAAGTCTTCTTTGGTTAAAATTGGTCCATCAGGATTCCCTTTTTGTAGCTCATACTGTAATCTTTTAATACAACTTGTCACTATTCCTCTCTCAGTTTCAGTTACTATCTTATTTTCATCCTTATTTTTAATCTTAAAAATCATCTGAGACAAGAGGAAGTGACTATAAGAATCTCGCACTGAATTTTTTCTTTCAGAATTCAATAGACAAGGTGGATGAGTGTTAAAATTTTGGAACAGTATTTGTTGGCATTTATCAATAACATAACTTGCTGCTTGTTCTTTGCTGTCATGAGCATTCTGAAAGATTACAGATATAACTATTTAAATATTTTTGTGTTTCTAAATATTGAAATCATCATATTAATCCTTATAAATAAATTTGTTTTCATCTCATATTCTCAAAAGATATTCCATTTGGTATTAGTTAATACATAATATAATAATTGAAACAACAACCTTTTTTCCAGTGTGGCTGCATTCATGCTATGATACCTATGGGTTTTGATGATCAAATTGTGACAAGTAAAACCACCAATCCATAAAATCTTAAAGAAAAACTAAATAATGCCATGTGAGCTAAGGATTCATTTACCCGCCTATGCAATTGGATATTTACTGTAAATGTCAGTTTTTTGGTAATCTTACTGCTTGCTAATTAATGATTGAATGAAACAAAAAGTATATTTACCAGTATTATAAGCACTAAACCCTTTAGAATATCGTCTGATAAGTAATACTGGGGGGATATACTCATATGACATATGTCCACAGCTTCTAGCCACATATGATTGTTTATTTCCACCTTAAATGATTCTACAGCATAATTAGGAATACTTTCTTTAACCTGTAATATAATTTGTTCATTGTTTTAAAACTTTTCGTCGTCGTGGCCTAAGGGATAAGACGTCCGGTGCATTCGTGTTGAGCGATGCGCCGGTGTTCGAATCTCAGGCGGGTACCAATTTTTCTAATGAAATATGTACTCGGCAAATGTTCACGATTGACTTCCACGGTGAAGGAATAACATCGTGTAATAAAATTGAAACCCGCAAAATTATAATTTGCGTAATTACTGGTGGTAGGACCTCTTGTGAGTCCGCACGGGTAGGTACCACCGCCCTGCCTATTTCTGCCGTGAAGCAGTAATGCGTTTCGGTTTGAAGGGTGGGGCAGCCGTTGTAACTATACTGAGACCTTACAACTTATATCTCAAGGTGGGTGGCGCATTTACGTTGTAGATGTCTATGGGCTCCAGTAACCACTTAACAACAGGTGGGCTGTAAGCTCGTCCACCCAGCTAAGCAAAAAAAAAAAAAAACTTTTAGCAGACATGACCCACAACACAACCCTACACTACACAACACTACTAGATGTACTAGATCAACATTGTTTGTGTTTAATGTTTATTATTTAGCATAATTATATCTAAGTATTAGCGTTTTATAATAAGCGGTTATTAAATAAGTTACGTCAATACAATTATGTTACGTCAATACAATTATTTTAAAAGTCAATTGACTTAATAGAATTTAACGCAAAATTATCAATACTACCTTAGTATGCTTGCAAGCTCCAGTCAAACAACTTGGCATGTATGATAAAAGCATCCGTTTGCGATAATTGGAATATGCCTGGAACGACACCTTCCTACACGCTTTTACAAAATTTTCACGTCTCCTCATAAGGGAAGCTTTTTCGTTACACAGGTTTTTTTTCTGTCTTTTTGGCAATTTACAGAATTCACTTTCAACACTATTGTTCTGTGTACTGCAAGCTTTCATAATTACCTCTCAAGAAATTCATAAAATACTTTTGTAGTTTCTTTCTATTTTTAATCAGCAAAGCTTTTCATTTTATACTTGTATTATTGTTTTTTTTAAAGCGCTGCATGGTTACCATAAATTCAGTGCGCTTAAAATATTTAAAAACTCTAAGTAAATTTTATCTACAGTAAAATCTGTTTCGTACATCCAAACCTCTGTTTGTATTGATCTAAGAAGCAGTAGCTTGAAGAATTGAAATAGTGTTCTAAGCTTGAATGAAACTATGAAATGAAGCTCTTTTGTACGAAGACCACCATAGATTATACACTTAATATATTTGAGATAGATGCGCAACTCTCATTTTTATTTTTGCTTTAGTTAGAGCCCAGGACAGCAGGCGTCGCTGCTGTCGATTATTAATCTCCCTACCCCCCACCAGGTGGCTTTTTTAGTAATTTTAATATTTTTTATAATTAACTCTCTTTATGAAAAAATCTTATCGTTTAGAATCGCTGAAATTCCCGGTAGTACTTATGAAATATTAAAGAACGTTTGATTGTGTTCAGCATTCTAATCGATAAGACCTTTTCATACAGAGAGAAAACAGTTTTTTTAAATAAAAAGCTGTAATTCTCTGTAAGCTATTTAATTTCCCTATATTACAAACAATTTACTGTTAAAAGATAGTATGAACGTACAATTGTATAAAATTTCGAATAACAATAACTCCTCTAGATTAATCCTACTAGAGTACTTAATAACATTAAATCGAAAGTTATCTAAAAGTTAATTAAGTCTAGATAATCAAATCATTCAATGTCACTTAAGTCATTTGTGCGAAATATAAACATGTCAGCTTTCCATTACAAACATAGTAGACAATTTGAATTAAATTTAATAAATTTGTTTCTTAACTATAGCAGTTCTTGCTTAAAGTTGATCGTGACAGATCATGACCTTGTATGAAAATATTACATCTATAAACACTACCTATGCTTCGTCATACAATAATTGTCATTTATACTAGCATTGTAGAGATAATACACACACTAAAGTGAATACTAAATTATTCTTAGCATTCTTATAAACATTTAGAAATTTAAGAAACGATTAACCCACAATCATGTTCATAACATGTGACATTTTGTTCTGCACAAACGTTTTATTACATGATTTGAAAAACAAAAAATGTTTAAAAAATGTAATGATGATTTAAAGTACTCTTAAATATTGATAGTTTGTACTTAATGACGCTTATAGTAATCTTAGACATGATTACATTAGTTATACTTTTATTCCCTATCTAAATTATTTCTATTCTGACGTTTCTGATGCTTTAGCTTTGGTAATACTAGATGAAACAAACAGCAGATTGAAAGAAAATCATCTTAAAGTTAATTACATTCATTACAAACCATTAGTTTACATTTTGTTAAAAAAGAAACTGGTGTTCGTTACATGCAAATGAATTATAAACATACACATGCAAACATAAAATGTAAATTTATCTTTTAATCCAAATTAAATGTACACTAATATTACATCTAAATAATAGAAAGGGTTTCGAAAATTTTTATTGCACTCAACAGCAGACGAGCACGCAACCCGGCCCGTGATAAGTGGTCACCAGTGCTTATAAACTTCAGCAGTGCCATAGGGGTTGCTGTCTATCACTTAAGTTTTAATAAATTATTAATATACTCAGTCACAAGCATATTGATTTCACATAATGAAAATTTAAGAAACATAATCATGTTTGGGCATTTTCATTTATATCTGCTCATACAGAAAACACAACTTAGCAAATATATTCCACAGTAAATCTAAATAATTGCAAATAATGCTTTTAAAGACCGTTGACTTTTGATCATTAATTAAAATCATCTTCTCGTAGAATTTACAAAAGGTTATTTACAAAAATTTATATCAGTATTTTCATATATTACTAACTTACTAATTACAACTATTCAAACGTAATACTATAACTATAAGAACTAAACAACCTATTTTAAAACAAAATTGGCATCAATTTAGTTCTTATGAACTATTTCAATTATTAATTTATCAATTATAAACATATTTAAAAAAAATTAAGATCCCTTGAGAGTTCACGTTCCTTGCTGAATCAGTTTCTCTTCTGAAACGGAGAAACAAAGTATCTTAAGTATGTAACAAATATTGAAAAAATACGACCATGAAAAATTTAGTGTCTTACAAATATTAAAAAAATCTTACTTACAAATTAATATATTACATAACACGTTCTGGTTCAAATATAGTGCATCAATATTTTCATGTTTCTGACATTTTAGTGCTCCTTATAATTTTTCCATAAAATTTTGTCATTATCAAACCTTTGTCTACAAAAATAAAAACATTATTTTATATTGGGTAGAAGGATGAACGTGGTCACAGGCCACTTGGTGTAACTTAGTTATCAAACACCAGGAAACAAAACGTGAATGCCATCATCTAACTTTGGATGTGAGATCAATTGTGCTGTATTTTATTTAAACAGGAAAGCATGACTGATTGATCATTCCAAAAAACTAGTTCGGGCCCACTTGACAATAAGCATATAATACGCTGAGTTGCAAAACATAAATACTTCCACCCACTCGAGACAATTTTATTATCTGAGGTGTGTGTGTGATAGTACGAGACTTAATACCGACTGTTTTGATCAAAACTTAACATATATGATAGCTAGGCAGCAGAAATAGGAAGGACCATTAGTTGGTGCTAATTCATTTAATTATATTATGAATAATAATTATGTTAGCAAATAATATACCGGGAAAATAGTGTCAACTCACCGTTATCAAGGCATCCGAAATAGCATTTCATTTTCGATCTTCGAGGCATGCTGATTTTTAATAATAAACATTCTGTAAGAAATGAAAATAGTTACACAGGCTTACGAAACGCTAACGAAGAAAAAAGTATTGGAGCCAAGTTATGTCTAAAGAGAATTCAAAACAGAGTTTCTCAATGTCTAATCGTCTAATATTCTCATAAAGCTAAAAGTTGCTCTAAATTAATACTACAACGTAAAATAACTCACACCAAGACCAAAAAAAAACGATTTAAAAAATTAAATCGTTACGACATTTTGAAAACTTTTTTTTTTTTTTGAGATTGTTTTACGGCCCTGGAATTTTGAAAACTTCAAAGCAGTGTTTCCACTTACGTTTTTTTTAACACATTTTACCCTAGTTTCTTTTGAATTTACCCTAAAATTTCCTAGACAACTTTCATAAATCCTTTATATGAGTCGACTATTATCAAAGCCGGCAATCTGACTTTTGGACAATGATTGGTAAATCAGAAAAACGAATTATTGACTTTATATTCCATTGGCAGTCACAAAACTCTTCGGAACGACATCTTAGATAAATAACAGGTTAACTATTAACCTTTATTTAATGCAGGTTTTGAACCGTATTCTTTGAAGGAGACGATTATATTCAAATAAATCTGTATTGACATATCAATAAATTTTTTTTGTCCAAATGCACAGATTGCCACCTTTGATAATAGACGACTCATATAGAAAGCGTAAATAAAATACAGAAAATAAACCACAGCATATTATTTAATGTAGGTATATATAATATAAACGCCCCCAGAAGATCATAGATCTATAGGATTAGAATTTTCAAGGAAGTCGACGCATTGCTTTTATATTCTTTTGCTGCACAACTTAACACTGTTCGGTTCTAAAATTGAGCAATTGTTTGCTGGCAAAGTTGGGAACTTTCTATGAAGCAAGCCGTTCAGGGTTTCATTAGAAAGCCTGTTTCTTTTGTCAGTTTTTAAATTTGAGAACACTGAATAATCTTTCCACCTCAGTCTTTGAAGAAGGAACTGCTAGCAAAAGTGAAATGACAATTACAAGGTTTTCGTAAATGAAATTACCATGATAATCTTTCATGGTACATGAAGTACCTGTATATTACAATACAAGTAAGTTCTGGTGACATCAACGAAAATAGGTAAATAAAAATTTGGCGGATTATACTTATTGGGATTCTGGGGAATCCCTAAGAAAAAGCAGTGGCTTAATCTATGATTTACTTTACTAGAGGGTTACTGTTGAATCAAACCTTTATAGTTTTTATACACAACTCTGTTTTATTCTTTTACTTGTCAACTTGACTTAATGTCATTCTCTCTCCATAAAATAAAATGTTCATTGTTTTACTTTAATTATCGTTTATTTTAAAATTCACAACAGTTACTAGT
This sequence comes from Bombyx mandarina, assembly GCF_030267445.1. Classification (NCBI taxonomy): domain Eukaryota; kingdom Metazoa; phylum Arthropoda; class Insecta; order Lepidoptera; family Bombycidae; genus Bombyx; species Bombyx mandarina. The sequence goes on along the minus strand of NC_143228.1, from coordinate 5,894,908 downwards.
ATAGGCTTTGCTTTTTACCCCGAAATATCCTAAATCCTGGTATTTTTTAAATTGTCTTTATCATCCAAAATATCAGCTATTTTTCCCTAAAAAAGGGAGAATTCCCTAAAAGTGGAAGCACTGCTTCAAAGTACGCTACATTTTTTATTGAGTCAGAACTCATATCTGCCATCTAGTGAGTTTATTAGATCATTAATGCCTAAAAGTTACAAAAATGACGTCGCCACAGGAGTAAGATGACGCTAGTTGTATGTTATTTTCCTTTGTATGGGAGTTGCACCCCCCTGAAGACCACAATGAAAATTGCAAGCTAAAATGAAGCTAAATAATTGAAGTTTTTTTTAAAGGGATTTTATGACCTGGTAACTAAGACCTTTCATGTCTTATTTTAATTTATTTTCCTATTTTTATGAAAAATTCCCATATCATCTCATTCACTTTAATGTCATCCCAGTTGATTAATTTGACCCATTAATCAACTGTAATGAGATGATATGGGATGAAATATAATCTCAGTAAGATGATGGTCATTTACTGAGACTTTGTCAGTGGACTTGTGGCGTTTAAGAACGCACTTTTTTATTATGCGTAAGCCGGAACCATGGAGTTAATAAGTACCTACAACTAACTCTATGGCCGGAACGCACGAGAGGTGGGGAAAAGAATACCGTACAATGGGGTAAATAGGGACAAAATCGACCTTCAGATTGAATTTTAAAATAGTTCCAATTAAATAGTCACTGCTCAACCAAAGAAATAAGTTGAGTCTTGAACGTACCTAGGTGATAAAAACCGTTACATAATTTTAATTATTCATTTTAAAGAAATAATCGGTAAAATAATGGCCGTCCCAATTTACCCAGCGTCCGGGGTAAATTGACACGGTTAAGGGTTAAATTGGGATATTTGTAAGGGTTGTCAACTCGCAGTACTGCGATATATAGGTAGGTGCCATATAATTATTTATATGGACCGAAATGATGAATACAATCCATAATTTAAGCACAATACACAACATAGTGTAAATTAAGCTGGTTTCTATTCCGAAGCGATGTGACGTGAATGATAATCAACAATACAATGATCAAAAAAAGTATGTGCATGTTATATTTTAGAAAATTATTATTTAATTTCCTTAAAAATCACAACTCTGAAACAAAATGATAAAATAGAATAAAAAATAGAAAACAAAAGGACTGGAAATGCAATAATACAATTTTATTTAATCAACATTTTCAAAATAATCTTTGAGCAAGAGTAAGATCAGGTGAATAAGATTAAAAAACAGCTTTATCTGATTACTGCCAATAATAACAAAAATAAAAGAAATTCTTTCTAAGCTAAATAACTAAACTCAATTAATTCACTCACTCATAATTGGATATATCGGATTTTTAATTAATGTTACATTTAAAATCTGAGGCCTGTTTTTATTTGTGTATGTTCGTTGTGAATGTTAACAAAATCATGATTCGACGCGTGAATAGATTCTGAAATAACAAAAGTTTTGATTCGTTTGAGTTCTTTTAACTTTTAATTTTTTTTATTGCTATAAAGAACATACGACCGGGCAGATATTACAAGGTAAATGTCGCGAAAAAAAAGTAATTATATATATACTTTTCTTTTACCTATAATACTTACATAAACTAACTGATAAACACATTAACCTTCTTTACATCACGCAATTAAGTGATAGTATAGGCTAAAAAATCTATTATAAGATATCAGTGACAACCCTAACAAGCCATCCCTATTTTGTCTTTTGGCGTTCCAATTTTGTGTTTTCTCGTCCCTAATTTTTCCAATCTCGTTCCCAATTACCCTACATACGTCCCAATTTTCCCCAAAAAGAAAGGAAAAAATATACATTTTTTATTTTGTCGAAATATTGTATTTAAAATAAGAATATTGCAACTTACCGTTTGTTGTGGTATTTCCAGGTGTATTAAAAACTTATATAAACTGTGATCTTATTGAAAAAACAACGATAATATTACTTTTTTTAAAAGTTCTTTAAGCTGTTTTAAAACGCACTTTTCAACCACTATTTTCAATTTAATTTGACGAATTTTTGGGACGAACATAACTCATATTTAGTACTTCCATAGTTAACTTGGTTTTTCTTCTATACATTGATAAATATTAACATAAACAAAATTAGGTAGATTCCGTGCTACAGGTACTTTGAGAATCTTCCGCAGGTTTGTCCCAATTTACCCCAGGATCCCAATTTACCCCATGTCATGGTATACTATGGCCGGAACGCACGAGAGGTGGGGAAAAGAATATAGTCTGTGACACGGGACCTTTTTAACGCCGAAAATTTAAAACGAAAAATAAAATATAATGTGTATAATAACTAATTTAATATAATATCTTAGAATTATTTATGCCGCTACAACAAGAAAACTCCTATTGTTTCAAATGTGGTGCTAATTACATAGAACACGATTTTACGGCGAAATAAAGAAGGGACTCTATACGGACTCCCTCAGACATTTTGAAAGATCCCGAGAAGCTATGTCCGGCGGCTTTGTTTCATTTTCCCACATTTGTGCACTTTCACAGATATTAAACAGTTAATAAACCACCGTTATTACATATTTAAACCTGACGAAGCACTAAATAGACTAATAATTATAACAAGTCACAAAACTTCACTCCTCGCGTTCCCGCCAAAAGTAATTTAGCTTTATTGCTCAAAAGTGGCCATAAATATGTAGGTATGTTAAACACTACCTAATATTTAAACATGGCCTGCAAGTTGTAAACTTTATTATAAGTGAGTCGACTATTATCAAAGCCGGCAATGTGACTTTTGGACAATTATTGGTAAATCAGAAAAACGAATTATTGACTTTGTATTCCATTGGCAGTCACAAACTCCTCTGAACGACATCTTAGATAAATAACAGGTTAAGTATTATCCTTTATTTAATGCTGGTTTTGAACCGTATTCTTTGAAGGAGACGATTATATTCAAATCAATCTGTATTGACATATCAATAACATTTTTTTGTCCAAATGCACAGATTGCCACCTTTGATAATAGACGACTCAAGTGTATTATTTATGTAACTGTAAAATCTGTTTCTTACCACAGTGCACGTTTTTCTTTAAAATTATCTTTTTTTTTTTTAAAGCATTTAGCGAAACCATGTCCGAAATATAATCTAAAACAGCATTAAAACTGTATGAACTTTATGAAAGATAGTTTCCATCTAAATTAGTTTTTTATCTTCTAATTTAGACGTTTAATTTAGACAGCAAATAAACATGTTTTTATTTTAAAGTTATTGTAGCGACTACATAATTTCTACTATATTCTATTATAGTCTAAAAGTGACACAGAGCTAAATTAAATGGAATTAACAGCAGGATGGTGAGATGAGATAAAACTTAATAATAGATTTTGGATAAGATAAAAAATAAAAAGTACTCTCAGTAAAATGGTGAAAATTTCTTTAAAATTAAAGGTAAGCTTTTTAAACGTCCAGCGATTTTATTTTATTTTCCCACACTGACGCACATTCATGGACACTAAGTGGTTAATAAGCTGCCATTATTACACAGTTAAAGAAAAAGACACTAAATTCACTAACTATCCTCGCATTTCCCTTCAAAAAGTCCCCGACTAAACAATTTGATCGTCTTCTTCTTCTTAATTTTTTGGCTCCGGCACACAAATTTGAACCTAAACGTAGGGCCTAGTATGTGTTAATCTAAATTAAAAAGCAAAGATTCACAAACTCATTTTCTAGTAAAACAATATTAATTCGCAGACATCAAAAGTGATAACTCTTAACTGTGTATCGATAAATTACTTAATTTTACGTATTGTTTACTTGTAAAAAATGTATATGTAAAAACAAACAAAAAACATTTTTGGACAAACTTGTATATTCCAATTAGTCCTTTTCGTCTATCTACCACTTTATTAAGTTTAGACTTGTAGAAATAAAACGTTCTTGAAGTTATTCGTTTGTGATTCATTCGCATCGTTGAGCCGACAACATAGATTATACACTAGTCGTCAGTGATTGTTAATGTTTGGGTGTATTTTTTCTTTAAAAAATCCTGTAAAGTTGACGTAATTGTGACTAAGTTTACCATTTAATGAATTAATCTGTTTAAACGACATTAAGTGGTTAAAACAATGAATATGGTGTTACATTGTTAGAAGAAAATGTTTTCAAGATCTGTCATTGTTGATGATGAGGCTCATTGAAGGTAAGAAATGATGAATAATTTTAAGTAAACAGCTTTTGTAACTTACTTACTTGCTCACAATTATTTATTTAAATTTCAAAGCTTAAATTAAGATAATAGTAAGTCAAGAAACAACTCAACATTTTAAAAGTTTTATTGATACTTTGACCTAACAGTAATTTTTAAGCTTTTTAAAGATCAATGTTATCTTTCATTTTACTGAATTGTAAGTCATATCTAGTTCAGGTTTAATGGAATACTATGAACAAAAATTAATGATATAGTCAAGGCTTGAAAAAAATTTGGGTAAATATTTTTTTTTTACTTTTTGTTCTGCCGCATATAGTTTTACAGTTCATAAACAAAAAAATATTAAATCTTAGAATAGTGATTATTTAGGCAATTGTTTGGAAAAAAGCCAAGGCTGCTCATAAAGTATCAGTATCAGTATTTAAGTTAAAGCTCAGTTGGCTTCACTTAACCCACCTTTCAGAATCGTTGGTCTCTGCAGTATAATATTTACATGGTCATATTCAAAATGCAATGGAAGTCTTGAATCATTAATAAATAATGTATTAAAAATAAATGATATTCTCATTTGGCCCTAAACTAGGATTTCCAGTACAAAGTGAATTAGAAACCTAAAAGTAATCTAAATTTATTTCAATAGATATTTTCAATGTTTACCCACATAAAGCTAGAGCTGGAATTAAGAACCCTAATTAAAGTGTTAAAGAAACTTATGACTAGCCATAGTACTTAAGTACTATTGAAGAATTACAATAGGATTATAATTGAACTTTATTATTGAACTTTATTGAAGTTAACTTCATACAGCTGTTTGATCATTGAGTATTAATGTAGTATTACAATAAATTGCTCACATTTCAAAACATTACTTATTTGTCTTAATGCAATTATTAGAAAATTTGATTGTACAAACTTTGCAAGTCTACTTGCTGATTGAAAGCAAAGTAACCTACCTGGCATTATAGCTAGTACTATCTACCTTTTGAAAAAGCTGAAGTAATTGGTTTAATGACAGAAGATTATTCTTTAAGAAGATTTAGATATATTAAGTTATTTGGAAAAGTTTTAGATCTTCAAACTTAATGAAAAAAAAAAAACTGGTTTTGTGTCATCAAGTGTAGCTAAACTATGGTGGAGTATGTGGCAAAGGAATGTAATGTTTGTTGTAGTTTGTGAGTTCGTAGATGACAAGAGCCATGTTAGCACTGCTGTGAGCTTGAGAGAAATAAGTGATTGTTACATGTGATCTATATATTAATATGTGAAGCAAATACTTTGTACCCCTTTTTACAAAAATTGCATGGACGGAGGAGTATGAAATTTCCCACACTTATAGAGAAAATAGAGAAGGAGTGCAGAAACTTAATACTTAAATTATGTGTGTCAAACTTATAATTTCAATTAATTTATAGTCAAATTTTGACTACCAGGGGACCACTAGTGTTATCATATAACATGTAACAATCACTTATTTCTTAAAAATTATACAATCAAAAATTCATAGGAGAAGTTTGGCACAACTTATCCTGGAACAAGTATTACTCTGTTTTGGATAAATACTGTAGGGTGCTTTTGCCATCTCTTGGCAACATTGGTTAGGGTTTCCTCAGCTGAAGGGTCATAAATGCGCAGCTCTTTCCCATCAGATTACCCATGTTTGGTTCCACAAGCCCCACTCATTTTTTAAAGTAACTCACATGCACATGATGGTTGAAAGTAATAGAAATAACACAAACCTGTGTTGTATTTTAGGTCTCCCGTCCATTCGAGCCGTCGAAAACCACAGCTTTTATAATGCGGTAAATCTCTAGCCCTAAGTCTTGCTTCAATCCACGTCCTGCCTTTCAAGCCTGCGTACCATGTGGCGTGTCGCCCTCTACCCTTATTCTTAACATTAACGATGCAGGTGCATTTTGTTGTGGTGCTGATCGATAATCGGATGGAAACAGAGGCGACCAATTAAGGAAAACATCACTGTGGTCATCAACATTAGTTCAATTCAATGACAGGGCAAACTAATGTTGACGTTGTCGTTCGCCGATTCTAAACACATCTCGCCCGCGATCTTCTGACGGACCCTATGCCATTTCCCCGGAAGTAGCTGTCTCCAAGAGAAAAAGGGTTGCTCAAGTTGCAAAACGCAACATCTCAAGATTCCTTTGTCCACGTTTACGATTTCACTGTGCAGGTCCTTCCGCAAGGGCCTGATAGTCTATGAGCTTGGCAGAAAGGTCCATGAGTTCATCTGGGTAAGGCCGCAGTGGTGTTAAGTGCCATTCCAATATCCGACTAGACTTCGTCACTGTTAACGCCAAAGATCAAAGTGAATTTTAAATCAATAGAAATTATCACATTTCCTTCGGGTTGCGCGTATAATTCGCGTTCTTGAGTGGAGACCGCGAATTAGCAAACGCAGTGCAGGACGCCCTCAGGCTCGGTGGAGTGATGATCTGTGCAGGGTGGCTGGCAGGAGCTGGATGAGCGAAGCCGAAGATCGTGTTTAGTGACAAGCAGTTGGAGAAGCCTAGTCCGAGCAGTGGACTGATTGATGATGATGAGACATAACTGAAACTACTTTTACTATGAACTATTTCTAATCATGCGTATATTATTTTCGTTGTTTGGAATATTTTACGCTTATAACGCTAATTACCGTCTATTTAAAAAAGCCTTTCATTCATTTATTTGTACTTAAATAAATAAAAGCGATTATTTCAATTTATACAAGACGAATAAACATCGTGCCAATCAAAACTTTTAATCCCCTCATTAAAAGTTTACATGTTGTTTTGAAAAAAAGCGGCACTGTATCGTATCGTTATATTAAAATAGTTTAAAATAATATACCTGTCGGAGAAGCCACAATAACTACCACCACCGTCAGACATCGTAGGAGCAAATAGGGTGGTCGATCTAAGAAAAATATTGAGCACGCCAATCACGCTTGTTGTCCTAGAACAATTTAGAAATCTTCTCTTGACGTTAGAAAATGAATATATATATACACCTCCTCCTTGCGTCGTATTCCTCATTGCTGAGGATCGTGACCACCCTTTTGTATCACCTTCGCACGCACGATCTTTCTCCATCCATTCTTGTCTCTAGCGGTGTAGAGGGCGTTGTGAAACGTGGAATCAAGAGCGGTGCGGATCTGGTCGGACCAACGTATTGGGCTGCGCCCCCGAGGTCTTTTCCCATCTACCTTACCAGTCACGATGAGCCTCTCGAGATTGCTACCATCCTTCCGTGCGATGCGACCAAAGTATTCAAGGACTCTGCGAAGACACTCGGATGACAGCCGCGAGGAGATTTTGAGTTCTTGCAAGATTGATACGTTGGTCCGAAATGCTGTCCACGGAATACGCAGCTTCTTTCTCCAGCACCAACCACATCTCAAAGGTGTCAATGCGACTGCGGTCTGCAGATTTCAGTGACCAGGTCTCAGCGCCATACGAAAAAATCCAGAAAACTAGAGTCCGTACCAGTTTGGTTTTGGTCTTTACGGATATGTTGCGATCTCCAGATTTTTCCGAGCTGAGTCATGGCACTCTTAGCCATACCAATTCTCCGGCGCACTTCCTTCTCACATGAGCCATTGTTACTAATGTTGGAACCCAGGTAGTTAAAATTGTCCACTATTTCTAGGTCTATACACAGATGGATGTTAAAAAATATGGAAACTTTCAAAGAAAATTTAATGAATAGAATTCAAAGTCTATGTTTTGGATTGTCTCTTGACAATCCAGCCATTCGCGCTTCGTAAATTAATTCATTACATAAATTATAGAAATACTAGTAAGGAACTTCAGATTATTGTCGCCCATAAACATGGAAAGCTATTCACCTCTACATTTACAATTATTCAATTAATATGGAATAGCAAATGTCATCATACATCTATTATGATGACATTTGCTATTTACTTATGCTTATTTTGCAACTGAGATTAAATTCTCAGAAGAGGTCTTAGGCACAATTACTAATGAGGAAACTCGCTTTGTACATAGAAATAATATGATAAACCTTAAATAAACGTACAACAAAATGTAAAATTACACTATTTAGCTTCAAACTAATGTCGTTAACAAATGAAGTCGTCGTGGCCTAAAGGATAAGACGTCCGGTGCATTCGTGTTGAAGCGATGCACCGGTGTTCGAATCCGAGGCGGGTACCAATTTTTCTAATGAAATCGTTCTCAACAAATGTTCACGATCGACTTCCACGGTGAAGGAATAACATCGTGTAATAAAAATCAAACCCGCAAAATTATAATTTGCGTAATTACTGGTGGTAGGATCTCTTGTGAGTCCGCGCGGGTGGGTACCACCACCTTGACTATTTCTGCCGTGAAGCAGTAATGCGTTTCGGTCTGAAGGGTAGGGCAGCCGTTGTAACTATATCGAGATCTTAGAACTTATATCTCAAGATGGGTGGCGCATTTACGTTGAAGATGTCTATGGGCTCTAGTAACCACTTAAGACCGGGTGGGCTGTGGGCTCGTCCACCCATATAAGCTATAAAAATAAGTCTCATAGAAATGGGTGTTAATAATTTTTTTATTACGAATTAAGCATTTGTTTTAGATTCCTCAATTTATAGCTAGTTTACAAAAATATTATGATTTTTTGTATTCTTGATTTCTACGTACAAAGTAGTTACAATGTATGCACTATAGAATTTAGTGTTGTACCTATCGTTGATTAAATTAGACGTCGCTTTGGAGAAGGACGTATTGTCTCGAATGCACGTCATTAACAGGCGACCCTTTTGTCAAAATCCACCTTCCGCTACCTTAATAAAATGAGTTAATGGCATTATCTGTTATATTTGTAAAAAAAAATCGCTTTTGAGCACACGGAACTGTTAATTTTGTAAAAGACAAAACATACTTTTTAACTCTTATTTGGTCTGTTATCTTTGTTGTTGTAGCAATATAGGCACACGTGGGCGCGTCTTGATGTGTAGTTTTCTTCGATACCCATGGTCGATGATAATGGCACGGACAGAACTGTGACGCGTATCGGAATTTTGAAATGCTACCATTTGTTTTTTTCATTGCATAACTAGAGCCGAAATTAGTACAAAAAAAGAAATTAGTACTTGCATCTTCCAACACTGAGAGAAATAAACTGGTTACTTTAACAAATGTGATTGAAAACGTTTTTCTTGAGTTATCTCCGAATTCCAGATGTTCAATGCGGAAGACTTGAATAGATGACATAGACATTTACCCAGTTACCGAGCGTATTTTGTGGATTTTGTGAAACGTTTTTCAAAGGGCAGGAGATCAAAGCCATTGAAGCGAATAAATAAAAAGGAAATAGGCAGTCATTTCATTGTGTTTGCTTGAGGCACTACATTTCACTGTTGCTTATGGTTTTCAATAGGTTTCAGTTCTCAGTTAGAATTATATCTGAAATCATGATCATGAACTAAATTGACAAACCGAAAACTCAGCAATTTATTAAAAAAAAAAAAATTCAAGGTTTTATACTTTTTTTACTTGTTGAGTACCTACGCATTTAGCGATTTTATCACGAACCCTGAAAAAGTACTACGTCTGTTGTACTTGTCAAGACAAACATAGCCTTGGTTAAGCTGTAAATGATTCGTATATTTATGTTAATAGTAATTAATAACTATGATTAAAAGAATATACATTGCTTAACTATGTAAGCATAGTTATCGTATCTGTGATAATGTATGTATATAATGTAACGATGGGAAAAATCCGTTCAAACAAAACAGCGACTCAGATATTATCTCAACTGTAAATGTACAACACCTCAATGAACGTATTTAATGCCTGTATGGTAGGTCTTTTTTTTTCCGGATAATTAAAAAGTTGATGCTCCGTTTATTGCAGAGGTCACACGTTATCTAAAACAGCTGGTTGCGGCACGCGCTCCAACAATGTTCTGTTCTCGTCGTAGCCCGGTTGTAATATTGTTTGTTATTTAAAATATCGGGTGTGTTGGCGTTGTACAGATGCCTGTTTATTTCCCGGCCCAGTTGTGCAGTTATCCGTTGTGTATTATTGCGTTGATTAGATCAGAGCAGCTTTGTTCCGAGGAGAATGGCTAGCTTCATGGTGCTATCGCTCGGTGGCTCCAATCGACCCGTTCACGAGTCGAAGACCTGACGTTTTGATAGGGTTGGTTAATACTATCAGAATCTGATGTTTTCAATTATTATATACGTATATATATTTTAAATAATCAATATTTTCAAAATTTCAATAATCAAAGTGGTAATGTAACTTTAAAACTATAAATTATTTAAGAAAGAATCATAGTTGAAATCTTTTTAGTGATTATGTTTGCAAAGTCATAGATATTTACATACGGCTTCTTTATTAATGCTAATAAAACCGGGTAAATACAAAAAAGGTTTGAAGATATACATCATAAAAAAAAATGAAGCAAGAAACACGAGGTTATCAAAATTTCCTAAGATTTCCACAAAAAGCTTCTATATTGAGGGCACGACTGAAAAGGCGGTAACAATACGCTAATGGCTTGTGTTTGCGATGACTGTCCCTCCCAGTCAACAGGCTCTATTATCACGGTCGGTCCCGGTGCGCTGAATTGGCTAAATGTTTTGTGCCCCTGAAAAGATTTAAGATGACGGCGAAATTGTTGAGAAAATTGATCACTTCCACTCCAATAACTTCGCCACGTTATTCGTAGCTTTCCGTTTTGTTTCCGAAATTGTACTTTTATAAATGGATCAAGGGATACTAAGATTTTTAGACTTTTCAAATTCATACTGAAACCATAAAATACAATTGCTGTAAAACATGCTCCTTAATGTAACATTTTTCAGTTAAATTAAATCGGGTCATTCAATAAAACCCCAAAACTTTTCTAATAAAATCCAAATGCAATCTGTAGTACTCGCGGCTAAAATGTGAGTTCTTTTATCTTATATTTTCAAACATCCACTTTACTGAAATGAGTTTTTACATCTATGTATTTGCTTTGATGTTGTTATTAAAATATCTTGAATATTTATTTGAGATAGTTACGTTTTAATCTAGTCTTCATTAATATTATGTATATAAGGATGTAAAAATTAATTACGTTGCGTTTTCGAAACTGCTGTTCAAGGGACTTAGTAAATTAGAATGGTAACATTTATGCTGTCTGTCGGGGTTTATTAGATGACATTTCAAGCCTAGAGATTTAAATGATATGATACATTTATAAAGTTTAGCATATTATTATATTCATTGCGTGTATAGTACAAATTCGGTAGGTATGTGATGGATTACACATGATATCGCAGGGGCAATGTAAGCTATGTGTGTGCACACGTCATTGGGGTGTGTCGATCAATCACGGGCGCGGATGGTCGAACGACAGGCCATTAGGGTTGCCTCGTCTATCCATCCGGCGACTTCGAGGACTCAGGTGTTGGTCGATTCGTCCATCAGTAGGCATCATCAGAAATGTTACCGAAACGGATGACGCTATTCTAAATATTGTGTATACCATTAAATAAATATAGTCAGGGATTTATGATTTTCATGGAACAAAATATTTTTAATGTAATGCTGAAAAAAGTGAAACTTCCACAAGCCAGTTGAAGTTTCAGTGAACCCAGTGTTATGATGGAAATCAATTATATATGATTATATAGTTATAGCTAAGTTGTATTACGCAGTATGTATCTAGTCAATTAAGTATGTTTATTTTGTAAAGGGTGTGCGAGGTCACAGCGTATTTGCTGTTAAGAGGTTACTGGAGCACAGCCTAAATGCCACCACTCACTTTGGGAGACGAATTCCTAGTCTCAGCTTTGTAGTGCAACGGATGCAACACCTTTCAAACTCGAACGCATTACTGCTCACGGCAGAAATAGGCATGGTGGTGGTACCCTACTCGTGCCTACCCATTGCTCCTCATTGCTTCGACCCATGCGAGCTCACAAGACGCCCTACCAGCATTATCTATACTTCTATACTAATATTATAAAGAGGAAAGATTTGTTTGTTTGTATTGAATAGGCTCCGAAACTACTGAACCGATTTGAAAAGTTCTTTCACTGTTTGGAAGTTACACTATTCCCGAGTAACATAGGCTGTAATGTTTTTTGAAAAAAATTAGGGATCCTTACTTAAACTCCAATAATGTAACCCAATGTGTAAAAAAATTACCTAAAATATTCTTTATATCGCGTGCCCTGCGAAAACTATTGATGATAGAATAAAATAATTCACTACGACTTTGTAGAACACATTATTATTTATAAAAAGTGTCGCGATAGCATATGTCTAACTATTGTAGTTATGCCGCAATAAGTGTTCTTTTATTTAAAAAAACAAAACATCTAAATTCGTTGAAATTTTTGTTAAAGACTCGAGCGGAGCCGGAGCAGGCCGCTAGTTATTAATAAAAAGGAGGATACTATTATAAGTACAATTATAAAAGTGCATTAAAGTAATTTACCGCACGGATTGCTTCATTTAATTGTAGTCCATAGTGTTCGTTTCGGTTAATTGAATTCCTGACCTGAACAAGCACCAAATTTAAACTTCGCTTGATTGTTTTCGAGTCAGTGGCAAAAATACCATCGAATATGAAACGTATTGAAATATAATTAAAAGAATATAACAACAACTCCATATGTGCTACCGTACACCGTAGTTCAAAAAATGATCGTGATAAATATTCAGTATTTATGTAAAAACGTGGTTATGATGTGTAAACGTTCACAGCATACGGACATATGCCCGTATCTTTAGACGTTTCGTAAAATAGTCCTCCACTCTTAACTCATCCGATGATGCTCGAGAATTCACTCCAAACTTACTCGAGTTTGGTATTTTTAGTCGACCATTACAATATTCCTCAACTGTCCTCGAGTGAGGTTATAATGATGAAAATTTGATCAAGCTAGCATCAAACCCATAGAGTTCTGTAGTCTATGGTCATTGTTGAATGTCAAAGTCAAGCTACCGCTGTCTGTTTGACACTAGATGAACTTGTTTGATGTTTTGGTTGCTGAGTTATTCGTAAATATGTGTGCGTGCGGTAAATCTGAAAGTGTATTAGTTATTTTCTAACCTATTATTATTTTAGATTTCGGATCCGGCTTTGTATTTTTATTCGCCGCTTTTGTGTGATTTTGGTTGCATCGTGTTGTTGAAGTGCTTTTCCACAACAACCAGTTTATTATTATATAAATAAAACTTATAATCGCATTGACTTTATTTATCAGGTAGTAAGCAAAATGTGACTTATGTAGGTAAATAAAATAAAGAGTTTCAAATGTCTAACCTCGAACTATTTACTTTATTAATAAATATTATCAAACTTAAATTATCAAAATACGCGGGTATCATGCACAGATCCAGGCCATTGCACAAAAATATCATATATTTCCATTTGCGGTCCACATACTATTTGGACATTGATAGAAAACCAGCCTTGAGGAACGTTCAAGGTACGTCGCGACGTACCTTGACTTGACAGTTCGCTTACTTCACTCCGGTTAGGAAAATTTTCCAAGGACGTTTGAGTGGAGTTTATTTTTACGACTAAGCATACCAAAACGAGCGTTGGAGGTTGAGTCGAGTCGAGTTAGGCTCGTGTAAACGACTAAAGATACGGGTGATAGACATAGACATAGACATATATCATAACAAAAAAAACATTTTATATCCTAATAGCGTTTATTATTGTAATATTATTTTTAACTAGTGGTCCCGCAGTAGTCGAAATTCGACTATAATTAATTGGAATTGTAAGTTTGTACACTATTATGATTGTATTTTATACTTCTGTAATCACAAATTTCGCCAAGGCTATACTTACTATAATCTTTTTTTAATAAAGACAAACAATATTTAATCTAATCTCAATTTGACCACAGACGTCAAGAACAAAAGTTTGACAATAAATAGTATGCATGTGTGTGTGCGTCAAATACATGGTATGTAATGTGTGTAATGTTTTCTTTATTGATTTAATGTATCTTTTATGCATTATTTAAAAAAAAATAGCATTGTGCTCTTCTTCTCTATATTCTCTATACGTGTGGAAAATTTCATACTCCTCCGTCCCCGCAATTTTCGTAAAAATGGGTACAAAGTTTTTGCTCACGTATTAATATACGAGGGCTGCACTAAAAGTATCGGGAATGGAATATTTCCACTGTTCCTGCCATATTAAAATATTTTTAATTGAAAACTCCTTGGTTTTAAAAATCGAATACCATTTATTTATTTTAAAAAAGATTCTCGGTCTTGTCACGAGGTTTTTTCAAACTTGTTTAGTCGTTGAGAAAATGGAATTGACTCGAGAAAATTCAAGAGCGATGATTTATTATTACTTTCGAAGTGGTTTAACACAAAAACAGTGTGTTGACCGGATGATTTCTGCATTTGGTGATGAAGCCCCATCCAAAACCACAATTTATCGCTGGTTTGCTGAGTTTCAACGTGGACGTGTCAAGCTCAGTGATGATCCCCGTCAAGGTCGTCCAAAAACTGCAGTCACCTAAGAAAACGTTGATGCTGTGCGTAAGCTGATTAATAATGAAACCGCTAGTTACCGACCGATTAGTCTCCTCCCAGCGATAGGCAAAATTTACGAACGGCTCCTTCGGAAACGCCTCTGGGACTTCGTTACCGCGAACAAAATTCTAATAGACGAGCAGTTTGGATTCCGCGCCAAACACTCGTGCGTACAACAAGTGCACCGCCTCACGGAGCACATCTTAATAGGGCTAAATAGGCGTAAACAAATCCCGACCGGCGCCCTCTTCTTCGATGTAGCGAAGGCGTTCGACAAAGTCTGGCACAACGGTTTGATCTACAAACTGTACAACATGGGAGTGCCAGACAGACTCGTGCTCATCATACGAGACTTCTTGTCGAACCGTTCGTTTCGATATCGAGTAGAGGGAACTCGTTCTCGTCCCCGTCATCTGACTGCCGGAGTCCCGCAAGGCTCCGCACTCTCCCCGTTACTATTTAGTTTGTATATCAACGATATACCCCGGTCTCCGGAGACCCATCTAGCGCTCTTCGCCGATGACACGGCTATCTACTACTCGTGTAGGAAGATGTCGTTGCTTCATCGGCGACTCCAGACCGCAGTAACCACCATGGGACAGTGGTTCCGGAAGTGGCGAATAGACATTAACCCCACGAAAAGCACAGCGGTGCTATTCAAAAGGGGTCGCCCTCCGAATACCACTTCGAGCACCCCACTCCCCAGTAGGCGCGTAAACACCTCCGCCGTTAGCCCCATCACTCTCTTTGACCAGCCCATACCGTGGGCCCCGAAGGTCAAATACCTAGGCGTCACCCTCGACAGAGGGATGACATTCCGTCCCCACGTAAAAACGGTACGCGATCGCGCCGCGTTTATACTAGGACGACTCTACCCAATGCTTTGTAGACGAAGCAAACTGTCCCTCCGTAACAAGGTAACCCTCTACAAAACTTGCATACGCCCCGTCATGACGTATGCAAGCGTAGTGTTCGCTCACGCGGCCCGCACCAACTTGAAACCCCTTCAGGTAATACAATCCCGATTCTGCAGGATAGCCGTCGGAGCACCATGGTTCCAGAGGAACGTGGACCTCCACGATGACCTGGAGCTCGACCCCGTCAGTAAGTATCTACAGTCGGCATCGCTGCGCCACTTTGAGAAGGCGGCACGACATGAGAACCCTCTTGTCGTGGCCGCCGGAAACTACATACCCGATCCTGTAGACCGTTTGGTAAACCGTCGACGTCGCCCAAAGCACGTCATCACGGATCCTCCTGATCCACTAACGGTGCTTTTAGGCAATACAAGCACCGGTCACCGTCCTCGCCGAACCCGTCGCTTGCGACGAAGGGCTCGACGAGCGAATTAACCCACAGACACAGCCCACTGAGTTTCTCGCCGGATCTTCTCAGTGGGTCGCGCTTCCGATCCGGTGGTAGATTCTGCGAAGCACTGCTCTTGCTAGGGCGCTATCTGTGTCGAAATAGGTCGTTGACCCCGTCGAGACCGATATATTGTATAGCATCATGAAATTGAAAATATCACCATATGCCTACTATTGAGTATTATTGAATAATATTTTTTTTGTGTCGTATCTTGAAGCCAGCTTTATAAGCTCCCCATCATTTATTTAGAGCGCTACCCACGTTCACATATTGGGACAGTATTATTATATATTTACCATGATTTCAAGGTATTTAATGTCTAGTACAAAATGTTGCGTACCTGTAACAAAAAAAAAGGAAAATAAGTGAAAATTCGTGATAGATAAGGTAAAAAGATTATATAACGTTTTTAGCATACTTTATCAACGTCGGTATGCCACGAGAGAAACATATTTAACGCTCCAGGCTTATCTCAAACGAGGCTGGAGCAGGAGGTACGGGCAACAATATTGAGCCTATCTTACTACTAATGGCCCGCACATGAAAGGTGAACTGCTCCAAATGTAGAACGAAGTGTAATCCGGCCGAGTGTGAAGGGGCCTTTTTTTTAAATGGTTCCTTTTTTTTTAGTCTTAAGGGATTAGCTAAAACACTTCTAGAGTTGTTTTTTTTTCCTTCATTACGGTTCTCAGACATTTAAGCTATTTTTTCTCACTCCTTTTTATTTATATAGGAAATGTAATGTACAAAAAAGCGCCGTTCGAAATTCGTCCGTTAACACTATACATAATAGCAGGGAGCAAGTCTCCTACAGATTGTGTAAGTGTCCACTGAAATATTTCGCTATTAATAAACACAAAAACTAGCACAATAAAGACTATTGTTATGGTTTAATTCCGCGTTTATTATTTTACTACTTGACGTTTCTAATACTGGTAAACTTTTCGTGGTACACTTTCGTGGTATGTATAGACAGTATCTTAAGGCTGATTATCTTAAAGTCTCATCTTTACGATAATAATATCCTTGGTATTGGATAAACCCAAAGTTTAATAGATAAAGTTTTGTCTATTAAAGTTCAAGTTTACATTATTTTATTTCAATGTCCACATGTCCTATACGTGGAATTAAATTGTTTTCTTTAGCGAGTATTTGAATTTTATCAAATTTAAAACAATGTTTGGCACCCTTGTTCGGAGCAAGTTGACAAATTCCAGTACATGACTTCAGTACACAGTACGGTTCAATAAATCCGGTTATTCTTAAAATTCGCATTGTACTCCTTAACTGAATTGTGTCCTCTTAGTCCAATGTATGAGCGAGCTCAAACATAAAAACTGTAAAGTAATCGACACGTAAATAAGAATGACGTTAATTAAAATAATAATCTATACCTAGGCGGCACTGAAAATTTCGGGAATTAACGAAGTGACACAACATTACTATTTAAAAATGTATTTATTGCTTTTCGAAGTATTCTCCGCGAAATTTGACACATTTTTCTATACGATGGAACCAATCATTGAAGCAACCATTCCATTCGGAAGTTTTTGATTAATATTACGTAGATAGTTTTTTTTAATGAGAGCTAATAAAAGTAATGTTTACATTTAAGGCGATAACATCGTATTAAAAAGAAAACAATCGTTTATATTAAATGAGAATTTTTACTTCGCTTGTGTTATTTTCGCTCGCTTATCATATTGGGTTGGAATTTCACAGTTGTTGTTATCATTTTAAATAATTTTGTCCAAAGTACCATCAGTGTAAAATAGCTAACATAAGTCGTATCAATAGGTCGGTGTTTTTCATATATTTCATAATAGTCACGACGAAAAGTGGCCGGTTATGAATAGTTTCACCACTGGTGACTGAAATTAACCAGAATTTTAAGACCAACAGGCAAAACAAACTCGACTGGCTAATTAATGTTCCTTTATTTTTAGTATTTAAAAAAATATCGATAAAGTAAAGAATCGGTATATTACGAGCTTTCAGCGTACCTTGACACCTACTCCAGATTACGTGAGGTATCGAAGTTTCATAACACCTTATTACAATAAAATAGTTTGAAAAGTACAGCATTCCCAGAGCACCTCATTCCCGCGATGCCACATCCCCTGTCCTATGTCACGTTGCCTTAAAATCGCATATATGTAAATTAACATTCCATATTCACGGTTTCTGGATTCGCGGCATAACTGCGTAACATATACCCCGCGAATAAAGAGCATTTACATATTTATTATTATTTTATTTTATCCGTCAATATCAAACATTCAGTAATGGCTTTTGATTTAAATCGCTAAAGTTTAAACTTATCCAAAGATTCCATCGTGTACATGTTATATATACCTGTGCAGCAGAAACTGTATTCTTCTTGTATATTTTTGTTAGGATTCTTAGGCCTTAGAGTTCGGGCTTACATGACCATAAAAATATATAATATTTCAAGCACCGCTTTACCTTAGGAAGCGCCTTAGGAGGTAAGCAACGACTTGGCTATGCTCTTCGAATCGCTGGAGTCCATGAGTGAAGGTGACCGCTTATCATGAGGTGGGCCGAATGCTCATCTGTCAATCGTAGCTATAGAAAACATCAGTCACCAACCATTGTTTTACCCCTTTTATTTATTAAACATATCAATAATAGTCGTAGATTTTCAACTAAATGGGTATTGAGGGCTTTGGCAAGAGTACATTTCCTCGTAAAAACACAGTTGGCGTTACCATGATCATTGGGTGACGTTGATAAATTTTCACCAGGTAGGACTTGGTCACGATCACTTGGAGAGGTCGTCAAAGATTTCGTCAGAATTAAATAAACATCAAATATCACATTATTATTACTAAAGCTTAAAAACGTAGCGTCCATCGCCCGAGCTATATTATATATGTAAACGCTCTAATATGTTTTTATATATATTTACTACTAAGCAGTTGAGTCTATGAACTTAGGCACCAATTCATATCGAGTAACAGCAAATACCAGCTTTGCTATGGAATATAGAAAAGCAATCCGCACATTACATTTTTTTTAATATAATATTTAGCTTGGTTGATAATTTATTATAATATGTATGTTTGTTTTTTCGTGTTTTATTCTGATTTTGAGTAAGTAGTGTCCATGTGATAGGTAGTGTAATTATGTTTTTAAATTGGTTCTTTTACGTATAAAACTATTAGGGTTTTAAATAAATAATTTAATACCGCACTATTGAAACGCTTGGAACGGGCGGTGGCTGTACATCGAGCATGTGGCGGACATTGTTCGAGACGGGGTGATGCCGGAAAACCTTTGTTCTACGAAGGCACTGTACACGGCCAGTGTTGGGCGTTACAATATCTTATTACACGTGTCGCCTACGGTGTAACCAAGCTTGCGGCAACATCGTATCTACCCTGTCTACCTTCAGAATTAATGTGTATCTCTCGCTTTACAATAACCCCACAAAATTCAAACTATTTCATGTATGTAGTCGAATATCGACTAAATATACCTGATGTTTGATCGAGTTTCTAACCTACAAAGCCGCAGTAATTTTATTCACCCTCAGATACATTTCCTAATTAACCGATATTCATCTTTAGGATAGAATTAATCGGAGCACGTCCATATTGTTTCGGTGATAAATAAAATTAGACAGTTATAGAGGCAATATTAGATAAAAATTTGTCCGAAGTGTATATTTATATTAGAAATACGTAATAATCGATTCTTAATTGTTTCTATTTGTTCTAGTTCTCGTTTCTAGTTGTTTGTCTTCATTTATTCGATCGTGCAAAAACATTATATATCTAGTCAGGTCATAAATTCTGTCACATGTTTAATGTAAAATAATTGAAACAAGTTTATTCATTATGTAACCATTCATATACCAAAATGAACTTAACAAAACATAGATTCTTATGACACTAAAGTTTATTCAAAATGACCTCCGTGATTTTGAATACAGGCCTTCAATCTGCGCGGCCAGTCGTCTATCGCAGCACGAACGAGGTCCATGTCAATATCGGCGGCTGTCTTAATCAAGGATGTCTTGAGTGACTCCAAATTGGGATGAGGCTTTGAGCACGCCTTTTCCTCCAAGTGTTGCCATATCTTGTAATCTAACGGATTCAAATCTGGACTGGAGGAGGGCCAGTCTTCGTGCCGGATGAAGTCGATTTCACGCGCCGCCAGCCAGTCTTGTGTGCTCTTCGCTCTATGCACTGGCGCCGAATCTTGTTGGAATACCCAGTGCCTGTTATTGAACATGGTATGAGAAACAGGTTTCACAAGGTTCGTCAGGACTGTATTTTGATACACAACTGCATTCGTTTTTACACCTTTCTCACAAAAAAGTACCTCTGTTAAGCCCCAATAAGAAACTCCCAACCATACCATGAGCGAGGATGGAAAATGACCTCGTTGGACACGCGGAATACGGTTGCTCGCTTCTTCACTACTGTGTGCGTACACCTTATCATTTTGTTTCTTGTAGCTCTCTTCTACGGTAAAAATTTTTTCATCCGAAAAAAGAATTTCCCGATATTTTTTTCCCGCGTACCGCTTCAACAAAGCGCGGCATCTTTTCAGTCTCAGGTCCATTAGACGAGCATTCAAACGATGTCCTGTTTTTCTTCGATATGCCCGAAGCCCTAAGTCTTCATTTAACACCCTTTTCACCGTGATTCTGCTTAACCCCATCTGAAGGGCCAACAGTTTCTGCTTACGTTTGGGATTTCTTTGAATTCGCGCCTTCACAGCATTTATCACTGCTGGAGTCCTAACAGACCGAGGGCGACCACTTCTTGACCTGTCATCTACACTAGAGTCTTCATTGTATCGTTTGATGGTACGATAAACGAATCTTTTAGTTCTATTCAAATTTTTCAGTATGTTAAAAATTTGAATTGGCGCGAACCGCAACGATGCAACGCAATAACTGCAACACGGTCTTCTTTAAGCGTCCACTCCATATTTAAAAATGAGTAAAATTCTAAAAGTATACATTTTTATTTTCATGAACAATTCGAAATTCGAATTCAATAAGCATTCTAAAAGAAAAGTTTTTCTGTGTGACAATACTTATGACCTGACTAGGTATATGAAGACCGTTTTCTTTGAAAACTTCTAAAAAACTTTTGACGGTTCCACATGATTCACTCTCAATTCTGTTTGATACTTCTAATTCTAACGCTTAACAGCAGTCATAGCACATGTCACCGAATTCGCCTAGTTCGTCATAGAGTTCAACGAATAACTTAGCACATAACCTTAGTCTCCTGAATTTTTCAACGGATTATGAATTCGAATGATTCCGACCCTGCAGTAGATACACTCATGACGCAACTGTCTCTCTGCTCGTAGGCTTCCTTCGTAGGCGCTCCTGTAGTTGTTAACAAACACACCCCTCCTTGCTGTGCTCATGCTTGTCCTGTTTATCTAGGAGGTGAAAAAATGCATTCACACAAAAATTATTCCAACTTATTGCTAGGAAAGGCTGGTACATCTTGATTTTATAGTCTTACAGTTCACTGAAAATTAGAGCAGTAGAATGAATAAGAATTTGTGAGAATACCAGAATACTATAGTATTCTTACAAAACTAGAGTCATCGTACGACACTATCGTACTTATTTTTACCAAGAGAACATAAAATTTAGAGTATAATATCCGACTCGAAGGGAGGACACTATATCTGCACTGTGGTCACCGTATGCAAACTTATCCGAAGAGCCTCTGTCTCCAGTAAAAAACAAAAGCTTTCAAAACAAAATTTAGGGTCATAGATCCGGTAATTAAGCAGCTATCGTCTAATTTAAATGACTTTGAGGTACCCAATTTAATTTTATCTCTTTTTTTTTGACGTTGTGTGTTTCCGAATTTCATTTGATAGATGTAGGAAGTTTATCTTTGGCAAATATCCCTTGCCGGAAAAGCCGGTCGTCGGGTACAAAGGCAGTTAATTACTATGCTTCGATTGCTTCTTGATCAACAGCACCTGATTACTTCTTTTTCCTGTTCAATATCATTTGACCGTGATTATTTATCATTGAAAGATATTTTCAGTATAATGATTACATCTCGATAAAACAGTGTCACTATGCATTTGAATATTGTATAGAATCGACTTAAAGGAAGAGAAGGCTCCATAACAATGCTTTTATTTATATAAACCGATATTTTCATAATTTGTGTACTGATTATGAAAATGTTTTTTTTTTTTTAATGAGTATACATATAATCTAGTTGGTCTAATTTTTAAGTGTTCAATTGATGTGTTTCACTTATAAAGATCTTTATCAAAAATTTATAAATGTGGATGGATTGAGATATTGGAAATTTGATCATAGTCACTGACATCCCAAGATTTAGATTCATTTTATTGTACTAAATTTTATATTTTATTTTCTAGCGTAATATTTTCCTGTTTATTGAAAAAAAATTTATGAGGCTGAGTCAGTAGAATATAAAATATCAAGACAAATCGTCGAACAGAAAGAGAAAGAGGCATCTATTAAATTGTTTTCATTTGCTGTCTTTATTTGGATTGTTCCTCTGTGTAAACATATATGTATGTATGTAAACAAGTATATAGAACAAAAGTGTTAAACCAAAGCTCATTGTAACATTGTTCTCGCTATTAAAAGTTTCAGCATAAAACAAAGAAAAGTAAAATTGTCATAACTAAATTAGATGTGAGTTTATGGCATTTTAGTTATGACTAGCTGACCCGGCAAACTTCGTAGTGCCTCAATCGCGAACTATAAATAAAAGACCTAAACTTTTGTATAAAAAAACATAAAACAAACAAAAGGATTCCGTCCGACGGGGAACACGTCAAAGGAAAAACTATAATAATAATAATAGTAATAAAACCTTTATTCAGACAATTAAATTTTTTTTTTTTTTACATATACAATAATTATTTCTTTTTTTTTTTTTTTTACTATGTTTTAAGTAAGTAGTGGTATTAATATTAATAAAAAATTATTATAATTTTTTTTTTTTTTTAAAAGGAAAAACTAAATTGATATTTTTATTTAATTCCGAGCATTTTCATATTTATCTACCTTTTAAACCTTCTCTGTACTTCCACAAATAATTCAAGACCAAAATTAGCCAAATCGGTCCAGCCGTTCTCGAGTTTTAGCGAGACTAACGAACAGCAATTCATTTTTATATATACAGATAACGGTAGTAATGGTTACAACTAACAAACTGTTGAATATCGATGGTATATAACAAATATAAAAGCTTAAATCTTCCGAGTTATGTTCGAAAGCGTAGAAGTAATTAAGATTAACGACTCTGTCGTGGATCCCAACAACCTTTTTTTTTTTTTAAAAGTTTGATGTGTACAACTTATTTTACGCGTGTTTTTCCTTATATCTGTATACATTATATTATGAATATTTCAAGAATAAAATATATTTTTTTATGTACCGTCCAAATAATATTCTATGGTCGCCAATACCCAAAAGCTACAAAACCAAGCATCCGTCTGAGAATTTAATCAAGTGCAAGTGAGTGTAACAGTTAAATTCGTACAAGTAAAATATATCCAAATAACTATATAAATCTATAAGTATAAGATCGTAAATATAGGACATCGACTTTTGAAATTGCCTTTGATGCTTTGGCACCGTTTTAGCTGTGCTCATTGCACTGCTCATATATGTGAGCGACACTGAGTTATTAAGAGATCAAAAAAAAAACAACAACATCAAATCTAGTACTAGTACCTGCCGTAGAACCAATTTCTGAAGATATATAGATGATAACACATGATTCCACTTTACGTAAACCCCAATGATAAACAATTGAACTAGGCTAAATTTACATACTTTGATTTGCTTGATAGAATTTTTGAATCGGTTCCGGTTCGTGTAATTTTTTTTCTTAGTTATGGTTTGGTTTCTTTTATTTTCTTATTTCGTCCTTAATTTATTTCAATATTCAAGTCGTTCGTTCGTTTTGGTTCAATTAATTTATTTAATAAATTCTTAGAGGCCCCGGCGTACCGTCTGTCTCCGGCGTCGTTCCGAAGTTATGAATTTATATAGCCGGACGTGTTCGGAATTTATGCACAGATGTGTACTCCTCTTAGTAAGGCACTTGTAAGCTTATAATATTTCAGGCCGGTGTCTTCAGTATTGTAACTAACCATAAAATAATAAATTTCTCGAACGTTACCGAGTTTAAATTATGGAAATAAGATTCTCATTTCGATACTGTCTTTTGTATTCAAATATTTTTGTCATGAAACCAATGTCTTACATAATAATAAAAATACAAAATACTCGTATTGTTCAAAGTTCGAATTCTAAGTTGTAGTGATTATATTAATACGTGAAGCAAAAACTTTGTATCCCTTTTTACGAAAATTGCGCGGACGGAGGAGTATAAAATTTTCCACACTTATAGAGAACATAGAGAAGAAGTGCACAATGCTAATATTTTTTTTAAATAATGCATAAAAGATACATTAAATCAACAAAGAAAACATTACACACACTACATACCATGTATTTGACGCACACACGCATGCATACTATTTATTGTCAAACTTTTGTTCTTGAGGTCTGTTGTCAAATTGAGAATATATTAAATATTGTTTGTCTTTGTTAATATTTTTATAGTGTAGTCTTGGCGAAATTTGAGATTATAGAAGATTATACAATCATAATAGTGTACAAACTTACAATTCCAATTAATTATAGTCGAATATCGGCTACTGCGGGACCTTTAGTAGTGATTAAAAGTTGAATTCTTAATCGACTAGTGTTAAACTCGTAGAGAAGTAATCCAAGATTATACCTAACAGTTGTAGTTGACGGCAGTTATGACGGCTCCCGTCGCTTTGTTGTCTCGCGCAGCTATTGTCCCTTGGGGCTCTGGTTTAGTTTTAATTAACTTCGCTTTGACTGTTCATTTCCGATCGCACTATCCCAGATCCTCGAGTAAACGCGTCGTTTATAGATCTAGGCTCGTGCTTAATTACGAGCCACTTCTCAAGATATCTCATGGGAAATCTTTCATCGATATTTAAGTGCACGTTTTGATATAGATACTTTTTGGTTCGATAAAAAATTCAAGCCCTCTGTTAATTGGGTTCCAATTATTTCAAGTAATGGTATATTTGATCTTTTTTAAATAAACACGTTTATCCTAACTAGCATAAACGAGTATGTTTAAATTGCTTTATATAGTGAAAACTGATAGAGATATTTAACTAGAAGCTTTGAAGGAACCAAGATATAATTAAAATAAATATTTGGCACGAAATCCGGGTCGTAGCGGTTAGGCGGAGACATTTCAACCCTTTGAGGAAGTTCTTGTTTATGTTTGCTCATTAAACAAATAAAAGTGGAAATTCTGTCGTAATCTGGGAAAACTTTTTCGTTTACGAACTACATTGAGTAAAATGATTTTATGAATTTAATTGTTTTGGCAGATTTATTTGAATATATTTACTATTATATGGTATATATATTATTTCGTCTAATTTTCTGTATAGTATACAATAATTATAATAATGAATATGAAAGAATTTCATTATCTTAAGATATTCTTCGGTGCCCACGAAAACTAAAGTATTCGAAAAGTCAGAAATAATAAACACCACTTCGGAGATTAAACCGTAAAAGAAGTTTTAATTATGTGTACGACACGCGATAACTCAAGAAAATACAATTGTGGTGTCGAACAATTATCCACCTAATTAATCAATTCAATTATCAACAAAATAATAACAGTCCTATTATACATCCTATTAGAATTCATAGAGCGTATGCGTAATTAACCGGCAGACAGAGGCGGCATTTGATTGCACATTAGCAAACTAACTTGATGTCGAGTCACGACTAATGGTACAATATTCTCATTAAATGAACTATAAAGACGCGTATATATTTTTTCAATAGCACTTTTGATTACCGACGATGTTTGCTATTTTGAAAATGCCATCTAATTTATAATATCAGTAGATTTTTTTTATAATTTTCAAATTCCGAAATACAAATACAATACATTTACAATAATTATTCGAATTTGTTGTTGTTTATATTGAGAATATCTATGATTGAGAAAGTATAATTCTGTTTTATAAAAACTTCTTTTTTTTTATAACGCATATAATTATTGTATTTCCTCTGAAAACTGAAATGTTGACATAAAGTTGATATTCATAAGCGGAAATGTGACTGTGGTCATATATCGTATTCTGATGTATGCGAGTATTCTGTTTCATGATTTCATAAACTGGCAACTACAAAGACTGCTGTTCTGTTATAAATTCTCTTTATCGTATTCAGCTGAAAATACATGAATTTAATAGTTTTTTTTTTCTTAACTTCAACACTCTCAGTTTTGGGCTGTTTTCTAATCTTTTTATATGATAGATTATTAACGGGGCTTACAGACTTATGTTTTGTTATAACAGACCCTGTGTTCTAACCAGAACATTCATAATTCATTTTTTTTAAAAGAAACCGTCACTGAGTAATTTCTTTGTTACTCATAATGAAGCGGACTTAATTTGGTTGAAATTACGAAAATAGATTTTCGTTCAATTTTCCCGATTTGAACCGTACCATGAAAAATGCCAATAAAGTTACCCAACAACTGAGTGACAAAGTTTAATGCTCTATTGGGTGCGCCGGGTGAGTCCAAAAAGAAATCGTTTTCACGATTGGATTTATTTCCTTTTATTTTGATCGGCAGTCTTCGCAAAGGTCGCGCGATGTCATTAAGCGCTTTATGACAGAGGAAGTGCAAAGTGGAACGTACGAGCACGCTCGAGCAGGGCCCCTCGGTGGCTCTGAATTCATTATTCTCCTCAAAATGAGGATGCGCTTCAAAGAAACTGCTGACTTCTGACTGAAGCATAAGAGTGTTCTTAAATTTATTGCGCTTCTCTATATATTGGCTTATTACTTTTCAAACTGAAATTGAGTGTAGTTGATGCATGGTCTACTAAGTATACATTCTTAAAAGAGACATGAATCACATACGGCAGGCAGCGGCTTGGCTCTGCCCTTGGCATTGCTGAAGTCCATGGGTGACGGTAACCACTCACCATCAGGTGGGCCATATGCTCGTCTGCCTACAAGGGCAATAAAAAAAAATCTTCATATCTTTATTCGTCTCTGAAGGACATGTTCTAATAAGAATTGTTAGTATAATTTTGACTATTAATACATACAGTATTTTATTTACCAAATGGAAGGAAGTAAACTTTGTTTTCCAAATACTATTCTCTATATCTACATACCTCCAAATACCACTTGAAAAACTGAATAAGTAGTAAGCAAATATTTATTTTACAAGGCCAGTGCTTTAGCAAAATTATGTAGAAATGCTGATTCCTCAACGTCAGCCATAACTTAAGTGGAATATAGCAGTATACGACCGTCCGTCCCTATTTGACGTCGCTTTAAAATTCCTAACATTTACATAGTTACGGCACTGATTTAAGCGAAGACAGCAAACGCTTTTGGACGTGTTAATGGATTTATTAGTGGTTGTTGTTGGTGTCGCTTCGCTTGCATATTTGTCTCATTATTAGCGTGAATCTAGAATTTGTTGAATACAATAATATGGAGCTTTGAATATATGTGAGTATTGTGTTCTTCTAATGTTATCGTTAAATACTTTAAGTTAATAATGGGGTGATAGTGTAAATATTGTTTGTGCTGTCATAAATTTTATAATGTTATCTAAGCAGTGTTGAAGGCCGATCTCCGACGGTTGACAGTCTTGGCACCAGCAGGACACTTGAGACACTGGCTGTCGCCCAACCCGCTTAATCTTAATGCACTCGGCTGTCCGCTAGTTTCATTGTTCTCATAACTTGCTTTTCTACTTTGCAATTGTTCTAAGTAACAGCGCAATGTTATCTGGGAATTGGATATGATTTGAAGATTCCTCATATAATAAAACCGAATATGAAGTAAATTAATTACCAAAAACTATTTAGTATGTGTTATGTTATCACAAATATCATCCAAAAAATATTTTTAAGTTTCATTATTTTGCACATTTTTATTCACTTTACAATTCCCAACGAATGGCAAAGCTATGTTACGATATTAATTTTATTACCCCAATAGTCTACTCGATTATTTGTCCCGTAAAAATAATTCTAACTAAGAAATTTCCTATTTAACTTTCCAACAACCTAAGTGGGTAGTTCATTGTAGTTTTAATAAGTTTCGGTAACTGCTTCACATCTGGTTGTCCGAGTTCTTGTCTCTCTATTTCAACTAATCAATTAAAAAGCAGTATTAAACTAAAGTCCGGTTTAGAGCATTTCACGATATTAGTCTGATAGGAGTAGCGAATACAACCAAACAGTTGTGGAATTTAATTCGAGCGAAACTCCGTAGTGACAGACAGTTTAGATATATTTGCGACATTCACAAATAATTTTGTTTCATCCAGTAAAACATGGTGTATTTTGTTAAATTTAACATTGTCTGTATACACATACATATATGCTTAACTATTTATTTAGTTGGTGAAGTGAATTGGTGATTAACTGTTTAAATATTTGGTGGAAAAATATACATGTATATCTAGAAAGTTTACATGTCTATGACGTATAGGACAGTTTATTATTTTTCTTCACTTTTGTTCTTTTATACGAGTAAATATTATCTATGTCATCTATTCGAATACGGCCGACTTCAGCCATTTTTCCAGCTTTCTGTTATACACTTATTCCACAGTGTATAAATTATGTTTTTGCTTCTTTATTTATGTTTCTATATAAAATATGGAATGAAGAACAAGTAAGCAAATGATTTAGACATAAATGGCTACACAAAAAACCTTCCATCTTTGTCTGTGCGTGGGACGTACTATTTCTCTACACACATAAAAATGATCAGCGCTTTTAAAACTTTAATAAAGACCTTCTTTCAGAATCAAGAAAAGAAGCAATCGTTAAAGAAAAAATTTTTTTTTGGTAATTTTTTTATTTTCTCAAAGCAGTAAAAATATAAATAGTTTTTTTTATATCATTCTTGCAAACGGCTTCACAGTATGACATTGCAACACAACGTTTCAGGATCGGCTAATTTTTTTATTATCATCATATTTTTTTATTTTTTTATTGCTAAGATTGGTGATCGAGCTCACTGCCCACCTGGTGTTGGGTGATCACCGAAGCCCATAGACATCAACCACCTCAATGAGGCCACCACCACTTAAACCGAAACGTATTACTGCGTAAACTATGGAGAGCATCTGTCAAGGCTTTAATAAACAATAATTCCACATGAACACGACTGCACTGCCAGGAGTATCGACTATGATGATAATTACTCCGTCACGGCAGAAATAAGCAGGGTACCCTACTCGTGCGGACTCACAAGACGCCCCACCACCAGTAAAGCATATTACATAGTTTAAATTGTAACTTACATTGATAGTTTTTCTTCGAATATTAGTTGGAAGAGCTACCCCACTTATACATTTGCCCCGAGACAAATATGCGTCCCCGGTTGTACTGTAAAATATTATTAGGCGCCATCTCAAGTCTTAAACTCCACTCCCAAACTCAAAAACTAATAATACAATACTTTACAAATTTCGTCGGACCCTGCTTATGTGTATATAACCCGAATCATAAAAATGTTCGCTCAGCTAATTATTACAAAGTTCACATAAAGTGTTTGGCAGACAATAATTATACAAACAACGTACATATTAAAATAGCACTTGATCATTATTAGATAATTTCATTTTAAAATTAAAATATTATTTTGTTGAAAAAACTAAGTAAAACTGTTAGACATCGTTATGCGAAGAAAACAATATTAATGCATTATCTCCGTTCGGTAACTTAATTTGGCTTTGTACCGTAGAATCCGACGAATATTGTTTAGCCAAAATTCCGCCAAGGTAGCTTTAATAAATCAAAACTTAGTTTGTTCCCTTTCATATCTCGATTATCGATTATCGAAGAAGGTTAGTGCTATCTTCATGTTTTGAAAGATTTTGAATTATGGTTCTTGTTTGAATTTTCTTCTTATTTCGGAGTATATTTTCGAATTCGAATCGATAATACAACTGATATAAACAACAACGATTATAAAACTGAACACAATTCATTCTTTTTCCAACGAGTTAAACTAAACCCCCCTATTGCTTCATAATCGCCGAGGCGGTTGGCCAACCTCACGTGGGGTCTACGGACCGTCGGCGGTTTACCCAGTCTTTGATGACTGGGTGAATCGTGGCCGAGGACGCTTCACCTTCTGTCTGGTGCAGGTGCTGACTGGGCACGGATGCTTCAGGAAGTACCTGCACCGGATAGGAGTTGAGCCGACGACGAGGTGCTACCATTATGGACACGACCTGGACACGGCGGAGAATACGCTCGCTGTCTGCCCCGCTTGGGAGGTGCAGCGCCGTGTCCTTGTCGCAAAGATAGGACTGGACTTGTCGCTGCCTGGCGTCGTGGCGTCGATGCTTGGCGGCGACGAGTCTTGGAAGGCTATGCGCGACTTCTGCGAGTACATCATCTCGCAGAAGGAGACGGCGGGGTGAGTGAGGCAAAGCTCGCCTTACTACACAGAAATCCGCCGACGCTGAGCAGGGGGTCGTGACCGGGGTCCCGTCTGTAACCCGGCTCCCTAAGAGCTTCGGGCTCCACCCGCTTTGTTCTGGGAGAAACATAGGCGTGGGGCGGCGTGGTAGGCCGTGTTCCCCCGACCGCTCCGGGGGAAGGTGTAGCGCGACGCCATCAGTGCGGGCTCTTGCCCGTCGACCGAGGGAACCGGCGGTCGTGTCGCTGGCGGCCGCCGGTCCGGCGTCTGGGGGACGGCGCGATGGATGTAATATGCCCTGCGTAAACCCTGTCCCGCCGTCTCAATAGCTCCGACTGGGTTCCCGCCCGGTTTGGGGTGGGGCGCCGGCTGTGAGCGGCAGGAGTTTATAGTTAGGTTCAACTCCCACATACTCCACCTGCCGTGTGGGTGGGGATCCGGAGATTTTCTCCTATGGAAAAAAAAAATTGCTTCATAATCAGCGTTTCAGCCCCGCATGAGACAAAACTCAATAGAGATAGTCGGATGCAAGGTGACTAGGTTGACGGGAGCGGATTTCTTCCACTCTACTCTCAAGGGACGCCGGGTTTTCAGCGGCACAGCCAAAGAACGTTTCAGTCGGCAGGCTGTTAACCCACCCGCCTGCCTAGACGAGAGATAACCCAGATACCCCGCTGGGTTGGAATTGAGATGGGTTCGGGAGCGCGGTCTTTAGTAACCCTTATGCGATACGTCTGAAGATCAGCTTACGTGTCATCTCCTTGAGTCTCTTACGCCAGCCTGAAATTTACCTCAAGACTTAACCTTGTAAACCTACGAGAGTTACTTCACTAGTAGAAAGATAAGCCTAATCGCACCTCAGCGTGTTGTCGCCGTTACAGATTCCGCGGAGAGCCGTAATAAGTGCACCCCTCAGTACTCACATATATCAGATGTTCCATAGCCGAAGGCCGAGGTCTGACCTGTGGAATAACCCGCATGATAAGAAATCCTTGCGTCATCACCGTACTAGGTGCAAATCGACCTACTGAGTTAGGATACTCGATTTTGATTCGATTTCTGACTGTATCCACGGTTGAGGTCCTCAGAAACTGTGCTGCCGCGCCAAATATGATAAGACTACGGTCAATTCTGGGTCATGAACATTTTTTATAAATAAGTAACTTATCATATGATATGTGTTCATAAAAGACTCTCGCGATGAAAGAACAACATCGTGTGAAACTGGCTCAAACCCGTCGTGTAATAAACACGTGGGTAAAAAATTCATAATTATGCAATTATTAATACGTAATGTTTTTATAACAATCAAGCATATTGCAGCTTTATGAAACGTATAGTTTTGAAAAATTCTTTAATAGATCCAGTACAATTCTGTACATAGGTATATGGAAGATTGAAAGTCGAATCACGTTCTATTTCGCGGCGGATATAGGGCTCCCGAGTTACGGGTCAATCCGACGACTCAGTGATGGTTCCGCGACGGCTACGATTTCCGGATCGTACTCGTTCCTGCCATCATAGGTTCATTTCGTGTTCAACGCTATATTTGCTGTAAACAAGGCTTCGTCTCGATTTTATCATGACTCGACAAGGGTACAACGGCAAATTTAGTCAGGTTTTGCGTGTTATTCAATCTGTAAAAGGAGCTTTTGAAATAGATGAACAAAATGTTATTCGAGTATGCCTACTTGTAATTGGATTAACGTAAGTTCCGTATATGAATATAAATTGTACAGAATTTAAAATCACGTTTGATTTGTCAATTTTAGATTTTTCTACATTTAAAACATTACACAGTTTTCATGGGTAGCTTAGTTTGAATACCTCTTATAATCTTGTGAGTCCACACGGCTAGTCAAAACAACCATGCCTGTTTCTATCGTGAAGCAGTAATCCGTGTCGGTTTGAAGGTTGGGTCTGCTGTTGCACTACAATAGTGATACTTAGAACACGGGTCTGAAGGTGAGTGGCGATACTAACGTTATTGATGTCTGTGCGCTTCGGTAACCACATAACACCAGGCGGGCCGTGAACTCGTCCACCTAAGCAATAAAAAACAATTATTGTACTAAAAATGCAAAACTACAAAAGATTGCCTTATTTCTAAAAGTCTTCGTGTCCTAAAGGATAAGACGCCTGGTGTACTAGTGCCGGGCGATACGAATATGCCGGTATTTGAATCTCGCGTGTGGGTTTAAATTTTTCATCATACGAGTATAACAAAAATCAAACCCGCAAAATTATTATGTTCTATAATTCTACCATTCAACAAGCCAACCGGTGTCCTCATTTGGGCTCCTCCATAGTATGAAGCAATATCGCATACATACTCACATCGATAACAAATTGGAGTCGAATAGCAACTAAAACTTGAATTTGAATGTAACGAACTTGACCACAAACATAAAAAAAAAAACTTCGCGACGCGTATGAGTTCAATAGTTCCGTGTAGCAGTCCCAGATATAAATCTGCATTTATTTGTTATATGAATCGTAGACGTATTTAGGGGCCCTTAGATACCTTGCTGAGCAAGTTTTCCGTGTCCCTTTAAGATTAATTTGGGTTTTCCAGACCCCTTAACCCTCAGATCTAAAAACTGGCCGTACCTGAACTCGTACTGGAATACAACAATTCTCACTCAAGATCAATGCTATTTAAATTCATATACACGATCTGTAATTTTGTAAAGATTACTTTCGTCATCTTATCAACATGCGAATGCTATTGCACGAAAATGCCGTGGGTAACTGAATATTCAGTCGTTCACAACAATGAAGTGATTTACTACTTTGTGATGCGGCGTGCGTCCGCGCTGCTCGCTCTTCCGTTGTGCTGTATGCCGTCGATTTCCATCATACATCACTTCAGAACAATCACGTCATGTCATAATCAAAGCGGACTTTCAGACGACTGCTTCCTCTCATTTATCGTTGAGAAACATACATATTTTACTGGTGGTAGGAGCTCTTGTGAGTCCGCGCGGGTAGGTACCACCACCCTGCCTATTTCTGCCGTGAAGCAGTAATGCGTTTCGGTTTGAAGGGTAGGGTAGCCGTTGTAACTATACTGAGACCTTAGAACTTATATCTCAAGGTTAGTGGCGCATTTACGTTGTAGATGTCGATGGGCTCTAGTAACCACTTAACACCAGGTGGGCCGTGAGCTCGTCCAACCCATCTAAGCAATAAAAAATAACATAAAACTATAATTGCATTTCACACGAAGAACTGCTAGTCTTAAAGGTAAACACGGTAGAGGTCGCTCGGTACAGAGCACGTGAAATTTGCATGCGGAATGAGATTTGTCATCCCGCGTTTGGATGTGGGTGGCTGAGACGGGGCTTACTTGAACCTATTTTATTTACCGAGCGCACGTGACGGACTCGGCTCAAGACGCAGCCGGCGCTGAACCGCTCGTTTGTCACACAAAATTACCTACAGCAAGAGACATTACTTATCATAAACATTTAATTATACTGAATTTCTGTAGTCTCGAAGATATTCAATCTCATTAAGGACTATGAGATAATTTTTAAGAGTAATTTGTTTGTAGAATAAAATAGAAAAGCAACACTTGCTGGTGAATATTAAAAAAATATGAAACCTTAAATATTTTGGCTCCGTAAATAGAAGAGAGGTTATTTCTCTTCATTCGTTTGCTTCGGGTCGGACCCACTTTTCAATTCCGAGCTTAATTAACTGTAAGCTGGTGGGAAAAAATATAGATACTTTAAAGGTGACGCTTGTATGAATAACGGTTTAAACAAAAAACTCGCAAAAGCTTAAATTCTGCACTTAGTGTGTGAAACATGAGGACTGCAGAACATACCTTTGTTGAAAATTTAAATTAATATAATTCGTTTTTAAAATTCTCTACACGTTTTTCACAATATGTCACAAAGAATTAGTCCAGTGATTCGGTAAAAACAATTTTTAAATGAGTAACCTTTTACTTTGAGATTATAATCTCATAACGAAACGTCGGTCTGCTGGATTGCGAAGGATCAACAGTTCGAAATAATGCGACTTGATATTTTTTTTAATTGTACAATATTCATTCCTTTTTGATATCTTTTAAGAAATTATAAGTGATTTGATGAAGATAACGTGGATATATAATAATTTTAATACATGTATGTAATTTTAACTTACCACATGAAACACATCAAGATGCAATTAATATCTTGGTGTTTGCACTGAACCTCTGTATACCGAAAACGGAAGAATTAGGATTGATGAAATTTACGATTCCTATTTCTGAAAGAAAAACAATATATGTATATTGCATATAGCAAATGGAAATACAACATAAATTTACAGTATGTTATTAGTATGCTGTCATGCAATGCTGTTCGGAGACTATCGATTCATGGCATCCACTAAATAGTTGAAACGCGTATAAATTTGAAGTACCCAAAGCAAAACGTTATTGCTCTGAGTCAATTGCCTGTTAGAACGTATCCAGACGTAGGCGGAATAGCAAATATGTAGACGCCTATTTTCTTCCATTAAGGCGAACATATTTTAGTTATATTGTTATTAAAACAGTAATAAATATATAGGGGTTCGATCGTCAAACTGAAGCAAAACTTTTTTAAACGAATTTATTTTAATTTAATTCAATGTGAAAATGTATAACTTCACCTAATACATAAAATCAAAAAACTTTTATGACAATGTTGAAGAGCGACGTCAATATTCACATCCGACTTTTAAATTCTCTACGGAAACTTGCTTGCAGGAAAAAGGTCAAAGCTTCTACTTTTAATCCATACTAATTTCGACATCCTATTCTATGTATACCCACCCGTATGTAATGTTATAATACTATAATTATTTAAGCCAATTTTAGTTTTATTAAGGACGGCATCGTGATCTATGCAAATTAGAAGTAATCTAATTGCGTTCCACTTTTATAACTCTTCAAGAATGACCTAGTTTGTCAAAGTTAGTGACAGCATTCAGGTTTCGATGACTTATGTGCTGTGGCAATAAGTTAACAACGAGTGGGCCTGAGTTCCTCTTTTATTACATACTAACTGTACCCGTCCGCTTCGCTGGGCATTTAAATTAACATTATTATTTCTCACCCCCACAAAGATTCTCATCATTAACGCTCCCGCAACTGATGTAGGGAGTCCAACGCTCATATAAATATTAGCCTATACATTAAGTACTTGTATTTTCTACATGGATACCATGGTATCTGGTTCAGTAGTTATAACGGAACATCCGTAAAAACCACTTTAATAGCTTAGATGAAATCCAATCAAAAATCTATTTACGATAGGCAGCGGCTTGGCTCTGCCCCTGGCATTGCTGAATTCAGGTGGGCCGTATACTATATAATATAATATAATAAATATATATAATAAATTTTAATTGATTTTCGGAATATTTTGATCCATATTTCGAGTCTCCGTGATTGTCTCCATACGAGTGTGCCTGTTTTTTTTTAATATTCGAATAATAACTAACACTTACATAAACTTCAATTAATTTCAAATTCAATGCTCACTGGAACTCTTCAATATTTAATGGTTGAGCTCGTGCATTTAAATGGTATATTGGTTGTTATCGTAATGGAGCAGTCAACCCCGAGAACGGTTTCCGTCGTTATTGACTCCCGTTTCTTGTTTAAATGGTAAGTCGTTGCCTTAATAAACACATTAAAGACACTTGGTATTAAAATAATAGCATTTAATAGGAAATGTTATAGTTTCTCGTTCCAGGGTTAAGTAATTGAATAAACAACAAATGTACAATGTCACTACAAAATATAGTTTAAATTAATGTTAATTAAGAAATGTATCTTGCTATTTTATACATCTTCGTGTTAATAATCTGAATACGAGGAGAAAAATATTGTCCTAAAGATAGGAAGTAAATAGATAAGATAACAATATGTACCTACTTTTCCCACAAAGTTTCAAGGATAATTATTTAGATCGTTGGTTATTAATTTTCAAAATATTACACGACGTTGTCACGAATTATGTTTTTTATTTTTTAGAACTTGCAAAGAATAAAATCGTGTAATAAAAACGACATTATTCAATCATTAAATTTTGGTACTGGAGAGGAGTATTGCGTGTCTGAATGGCTATGCACTACCACCTTCTCGCCTACTGCTGCTGCGAAGCTGTCTTGTATCCGCATTGTTGAGGGTAGACCTGGTGAAGCTGTTGTACATCACTGTTTTTGTGTAACTGTTGTAAACTGTTTTACCTTAGCAGTTGCCAGTGTCTTATATAACTCATGTATAATTAGCAAGCTTTGTATTTATTCATTGTTATTTACTTGATACACAATGAACTCATAATTTATTTAACATATAAAAAGAAATTTAGATAACAAAACCTTTAAGTTATGAAACTCAAACCCGACGAAACCTTACAAGGAAAGTATGACGCGCACAGGAAGAGCTAGTCGAAACTCATAATGAAATTAAATATAACCCAAAATATCAACTGCGTACTTAAAATTTTATAAATAACATGTCATTAAAATATTGCCCTATTTTACTAGTGTAGATGGTCCATGGATTAAGTGGCAACCGAAGCCCATATGCGTATGTATATGACTACCTAAATACTGCACTGCTCCTTAAAACAGGAAGCCGTAGTCTCAATTGTATTTGAGAAACGACTGTCCTCCACTTCAAACTGAATGGCACGATTGCTTTGCGGCATGTTGGAATTACCCACTCCGCCTCACCAAGCATCCTACCACTGACTGAGTAGTAGACATAGGTGGGTAGAAGACGATATTTGTTAGAGTACGTAATAATATGTTTATAGAGGTTAAATTTATGGACATTTAATTTCTGAAAAAAGGAGGAAAGTCTTATCTAAGACCTTCCCTGTCTCTATCACACCCCGTGAGCATTGAAAACTTTTTGGTGGATGTTCAATTATAATTTTCATATTCTTCTGACAAATCAGTACATAAAACTTTTATTTTACTGCTACTATCAAGGCATTGGGAGCATATTTATATTTGAAATAATATATGTCGCAATGTATTCGTAAATAAATCTATGCGCATAAAAATCAGGATGAACACACTGATTTGTGTTTAAAATACCGGCTTACACATAAAATTCACGTTGACCCCGATATTTGGACTTTAAACAATGAAAGCTTTATAACGAGGCTTTATATATAAAGGGTACGGATATAGGTCATGATAATCCGTTTGCAAACGTGTCAGTTGAATGGGCAGCTCAATTTCGACCCTGTAATTAAGGAGTCACCTGCGTGTACAGCCCACTCGACGTAATTGAAGCCTTCAACTTAGCTCGAGTTATATCGGCCCACTACCATTGGACTGACTGTGGTTTGGACCTCAAATTTGAAACGGTTAATAGAACCCGTTCCTATTTTAAAATATTTTAAGAACCCGTACATTATTGTACCACACTCGAATTTTTTTCATAATTTACACTAAGAAGTATTCAGGGACTGCGGGAGTAAGTAGTCACATCATTCTGCCTGTTTCAGCCGCGTAGCAGTAAACACGATAAGTATAGATGTAATAGCAGGTGGACAGTCATGTTATCTTCATATATGGTACAACTCGCTTGCGGGGCGTCTCCGTGGATTAGTTACTTTGGAATAACGCTAAATTTTACCTGCGACTTCATTTACGTAGAAGGTGAAAATGTTTTTGAATAATAGAATGTTTTTAATCTCCTACCTATGCTGATAGCCTTGAGGTTCTATTTCATCTTCTCCTTGAATAGAATGTTAAGGAGCTATTTAAGGTACCACCATGTCATCAATTCGACCACTTTTTTTTTATCTATGTACGTTCACCGATTTTTCGAAAATGCTTGAACCGGTACTGATAATTATTTTTTATTTTATTTTTTGTTCGAAAGGGTAGACTTCCCAAATGGTTCTATAAGCATAAGGATCAGGATCTGATGATGGGCTCCTGGAGAAATCGAGAAAAATCTACAATTTTCAAAGCCTAACTTGAAGTGATTTGTGTGTTTCTTGTCAATCTTCATATCCTGCGGCGCGTGAACTGGCCGGCCGGCGCGGCGCCTTGTACCTACGTCATTATTACGCGCTTGATCATTATTTTGCCGCGATGTTATTTTAAAACTTAGATACTCATTGAAATCAAATGATGTAAAGGGCAAATTTCTTTAAAATTAAATACTTGTAATGAATAACTTATTTACTTGAATAATTAATTTTAATCCCATTCTCACGGATCGTTTGGAACCTCTGGATCTGCAGAGGGATTTCCGTTCCCTCGGTATTTTGTACCGTATGCTCCATGGGGAGTGCTCTGCGGAATTATTCGAGATTATACCATCGTCTCGTTTTTACCATCGCACCGCTCGCCACCGGAGTAGAGTTCATCCATAGGTACTGCTTGGAGCCACTGCGGTCATCCACAGTACGTTTGCAGAGTTTTTTTTGCCACGTATCATCGGGCTATGGAATGAGCTCCCCTCCACGGTGTTTTCCGAGCGCTATGACATGTCCTTCTTCAAACGAGGCTTGTGGAGAGTATTAAGCGGTAGGCAGTGGCTTGGCTCTGCTCCTGGCATTGCTGAAGTCCATGGGCGACGGTAACCACTCACCATCGGGTGGGCCGTATGCTCGTCTACCTACAAGGGCAATAAAAATAAATATCATCTTATACCTTCACAAATAATGCTTTATTTTATTTAGATTAAATTTGTTTAGCATAAAAAAGGTTATAGTGAGTCAACCTTAAAATATAGACATATTATGCTGTCACTTTTTTTTAGAATTTTTGAAGGGAAAAAATTCTGTCATACATTATTTTAGCGAAACTTGAACCGTTTCCGCAGCGCACGCAGAGGAAGCTCTCACAAGGAAAAAACCCGATTTTAAAACATTCTTTATTAGTGCTCCGCTCTTATTAGCGTGATGTTATAAAGCCTATAATAGCCTTCCTCAATAAATGGGCTATCTAACAACGAAAAAAATTTTCAAATCGAGCCAATAGTTTCTGAGGTTAGCGCGTCTAACCAAACAAACTCTTCAGCTTTATAATATTACAAATAGATTTAAAAAAAAAAAACATCTGAGTAAACTACTTTTAATTTGTCATACAAATACATTTAAGCACGAAATTACGTTCTGAAACAGTTTTCTTTTAAATTTTAAAATGAAAATATGAAGTTAAGTGTCGTAAACTAAACTGTCAAGAACAGCCGTAGTATGTGATGATACAATTACTTGGCATAACAGTTTCGATTAAGGTCGTTAGTACCAAACTGTCTAGTCCAGATATTACGGATCTCATAACAGTTACAGAAATCGTAGATCGTTCTGCCGATAGAGCAGCAGCATATTAAATGCGAGTGTTGGCGGTAGCGCCGGCGGCCCAACCCACTTGGATTTCAGCCAACATCTACTGTTTGTTTATAAAATTATAATATTAAAACGTTTAATGTCGTCGAACCTTTATTCTGTCCTAACATTCTTAGCTATTATTAGTTCCTTATATATTTAACTTAGCAGGCATTTTTTCAAAGGTGAATTAATTGGTTTGCAAAATTTGAACGTGATGATGTTAAATATTGGAATAAATCTTATTCGTGCCGTTCTTAAAATAAAAAGCAAACGTTTTCAAAGTTTATGATCTTTTTAATACATAAATCACTATAAATACATCTCTAACTTGATTATAAAAATGTAAGTCTTAATAAAATTCTACAACCGTAAAATTAATTAGAATTCGTTATTATCTTTCCTAAAAAAAGAGATATTGACTCTCCACCAAGTAAACATTGGTGTTTGCGGAAAAGCGGAACGTTGATCAGAGATCCTCTGCTTATTTTATTATGCTTGGAGTTTTATGAACACACATAATAGGGCTTGAATCGTATGCGTAAATGTCCGTGTTTACGTAGGGCTCGGTAACATCTGGTTTTGATGAACTGAATACTTTGCATTCAGGTTTGCGCCACTTGAAATCGTGCCAGTTTATTTTAAGTGACGACGCCTGTTCAAGATTTGTGCCTTATGCTCAGAGCTATTATGTTTCAGAGCAGCGCATTAAAACCAATAGCTTTTGTATTCTTTTTCTAAATCAAGATGTCTGTCATTTCTTAAGCAACAATTTGATCTATTCAAAGAGCTTGGCTTAGCCTAATTTTAGTTTAATCAATTCGCGATGACATTATTTGTGTTCGTAACATTATAATAAGCGGACCAGTATATGTAGTATGATTTCACTTTCGCGAGAATCACTCTCTCTTAATTGTTC
This sequence comes from Bombyx mandarina, assembly GCF_030267445.1. Taxonomy (NCBI): domain Eukaryota; kingdom Metazoa; phylum Arthropoda; class Insecta; order Lepidoptera; family Bombycidae; genus Bombyx; species Bombyx mandarina. The sequence continues at coordinate 5,853,979 of NC_143228.1, read as the reverse complement.
GATTCGCATGGCTACTTGCAGTATTGTGCATGTTTCTTTTTCATAAATTGCTTTGTGTTTTAGAACATATTTTGTTGTATATATTTATTGATCGTCCCTTATACATATTAAAATAAAGTTTTATATGTGATATAATAGCGTATAATAGCAGAGGTAACAAAATTAAATAAATCTACATTTTTGACGTGACCGAGTCAACAATAACATAATAGTGTAAAGTATGATTGAAAATTTTTAATAGATTAGAGGTAGATGATATAAGGAAATCAAAATAAATTGCATTATTGTCTCCGTATCTTGTGTTATTGTTAAAATATGTTTTAGATCTACATTTGTGACTGGCTTTATGGCCTCTGATAACCATACCTTTAGGTGGGAAATGAACTCGCCTAACCACGTGAAACTCAAAGCAAAAGTGACAAAGTCGAAAAATTTAAACCATTAACTTGGTATATGGTAAATTCGAAACAATAAAATGAAAATTACGGCAATGGAAAATCAACTTCAATGCTATGTGTGATCCATATGTACATATAGTACGATATTATCAAAAAATCAAGATTGTAGGTATAATTTAAAAATCAATTGAAACAGAGAACTAATTTTAATTAGTAAGGTAAGGGTTAGCATTCCTTACATTATAAGGTTTAAATGTAATAGCAATACCTATTTAAAACAATTGAAGAAAGGAGAAATTAGTACCTATTTAAAACAAGTGAAAATTGAAGAAAGGAGAAATCAGTAGCCGTTTCAATGGAGTATCTCTGACAAGCACAACAAATAGTAATGAGCTGAAATGGGTTAGCACGCTTCGTCCCCAATGTCTCCCGTAACGACGGCAACTCGACAGTTACTCTCGCAGGAAACAAAGTTTGATTTAGTTGGACGCGACAATCCGTTTGTTGTAATACTAACGAATCCAATTATAGCTAGCTATCTAATGCTGGCCCAAGTTTGAGAATGAATGTCTTTTGGGATTAAATTTAGCATTTTTGCTACATTAAAATGTCCATAATTCTCATTTCCGTAATTCAAATATGTTGTCAACGTTTTATTCGTCAATGATTATAGTTCTAAATAATGTATTTTTATAAGTTATTCTTACAGCTAACTGCTTATAGACAGATTATAGCTAACTGATTTTTCCCACTTCAAATAAAATCCCGTACGCGTATTATCTACCGTCTAGTATTTTCCTGCGTATAGGTGTAAAGAGATAATAGTCTGTCAATGCGATACAATACACCATGTCTCAAGGTAGGCAGCGGTAACCGGTTAAAATCAGATGGACAGTGAACAAGTCTTCCCACATCAAATAAAATTGACAAGGAAAATGTTAACAGTTCCTGTTTTATTCATATAGCCTCGAGCTCGGGATAAAATTTTCAAGATATCTCGGTTTCAACACGTCCGCCAGAAAGTCTTACGCGGAGCGGCCCATCGCATTGCCGGGAGCCAGTCGTCAGCTGCTCGCTTGCCTTTACGATCCTTGCACATTTATGAAAAAACTTTAGTCTGCGTTTTTGGCATTGTCACTTTGGTGCGCTAGTCGGAGAGATATCGTTTATTTAATTTTATGCATTCTTGTTCGTTTTTAATTTGCCTTCCAGTATTTACTTATTTGACTGCAACTTTCACCTTAATGGAAAAAAAAAGTTCTATTATCTATCTGGTGGTAGGACGTCTTGTGAGTCCGCACAGGAAGGTCCACCACCCCACCTAAATCTGCCGTGAAGCAGTAATGTGTTTCGGTTTAAAGGGGGGACAGTCGTTGTACTGTTAAAACTGAGACCTTACAACTCATGTCTCGAGGTGGGTGACGGCATTTACATTGTGGATGTCTATGGGCTCCGGTGATCACTTAACACCAGGTGGGCTGTGAGCTCGTCCTACCACGTATGCTATAAAAAAATAATCCAAAACTTCACTTAAACCAATCATATTTTAGTTTATTGGTTTCTGTGAAACGTTTGAAAATGATAATCACAAACCAGCCATTACTGTATTCTAGAAATTAGCATGCATAAAAACTTCGGCTATTATATTGTATGAACTGACAATACGGAAGACAGCAAGTAGAAAACTTTCTGAATTACTGATCAGTAGTTTAAATCATACATACATAATAGACATATCTTTTGAACTAAGAAAAAATAAGAATAACAGTAAAGTTATAAAAGTTAATAAGTAACCTCGACAACTGTTCACTTGCTTGCGCTATTTCTTCGCAACCCACTGGTTCGCTATACTTTTATGAAAAAAGTTTTGCTCGTTGCACTCCACTACGGCTTTCGCTTTTGAAAATTCTCATTTGCTGCAAATTTATATATTGTGTTGATCGAATAATTAATATAAACACAAAACGTTTGCTGAAACACATACGCCCAAAACTGAATTTATGGCAAATAAATGGATGAGATTTTTCACGAGAAATCACGAGTAAAAATCATGCTTGTTGATAAAACCAGTTAGTAAAAGTAACGGAGAACACCTGTATGTATTGTACATAGAATACATTTTTTTATATAAGGAAGAATAAGGTTGATAAATGTATAAACATTTTCGTAGAGTACAAACCGAATGTGATATTTTTATAACAATATAATCACACTGCGCGCGGTAAAGCTTTTCTTTTCTAAGGTGGCACGATCTCACGGCAACGACCACTTCGACTGAGCGGCTTATTCGCTCCGTCACAAAACCCTGTAGCTTATGCACCGGTGTGCTTAGTCCGAACAGCCCTATCTATTTGTGCAGACGTTCAATCAAGCAACGTCGATACCATCAATATTCTCTCCTCTACAAAACCGTTTTTACTGAGCACAAATACGAGTAGTGACGACAAAGGCCTCTTTCATTCCATGTTAACCTCATTTCGAGAAAAATTCGCTTGTGTTTCGACGAAAATTACGCAGAAGCTTTATTATTTCTTTCAACTACAGAGTAATGCGAAACTGTCGTGCCTCGCAGACATACGATTCCGCAATTGGTTCAGCTAATTGGTTGAATTTAAAAAAAATCGTAACCCGAAAATTTGAATTTGACCTCCTCAAGAACCTTGGTACATATGTATGTGTGTGTACGTTTGTTTTTTTTAATTATTTAAATTTTTTAGTCTCCGCCAAAGGGCCACATATGTGGACTTTATTTTTAAATGACTATTCACTATGTTTGTTATATTATTTTTACTTATTGGATTGTTTTTAATATAAAATGACTAAATCGCGATAAATAATAAATTAAATTCATGTTTTTAGTAGTACTTCAAAAAATTTATCCCTGAAAAGGTTAAACGTGATTTTTTGTCTCTTTTTAGATAGAACATCTTTATGTCTGTATCCACCATAGGCTTGACCTGGTACATACGATGGCCCGTATATGCATCGTGTATATAAATAATCTTGTCAGAAAACACGTCAGAAATACGCCATTGATTTATATAAAGGCTTATTGAAAGGAAAGACGATTTGAATGGAGCAGCCATTATTAGTTTCAGACCTGAAAGCTTTCCGTAAGATGACTAGCACCGTTGCTTCCTCGAAAGACGGTGAAAAGCTTCAGTTGTAATAATAAGAAACTTTCTACGTACGAGTAATGACACAAGCGTAGTATTAAAAGGGGCTAAGATTCTCGGAAACAAAACAGTAAAGGTTTTTGAAAATGCATTCTAAAATGAAAGATTTAAGCATAAAATTATGAATCTCTATGTGCATTGTGGATTTTAAACCTCAACCCGGATTTCACTGTTCGCCGGCTCATATAATGAACTTTGGGCTATTATTTCGGATAATCCAATTCCTCGAATCTAATAATAGTCTCATATTATATTGCTCCAACAATATTCCTTTTTTTCTATATTGTATCTTTCGTTTGCCTTCCGTTTTCCTTCGTCTACATCGTTTCATTTTTCCAATCTAACAAATTATAATGCAATTTTCTCATCAAAATGTATCATCATCGATATAACAGTAAAATCCAGTTTATATTGAAGAACAGTAATAAAAACAGAACGGGCTTTTTTTAGTTTTATAAGAATAACAGAACATAAAAGAGAAAATTTTAGAGTTATTAAACAGAAAGAAGCTTTGTGTCTCGATATCGCAAAGGCGTTCGTTCCACAGGGTCACGACACCCCAAGAGATTTTGTAAGGGGATCGCTAGTTTTTTGGAAGGACGGAGAATTAAAATTGTTGTCTGTTGCTACTTCGATGCATCACTCGCCACTGGAGCTATGTTCATCTATAGTACCTGGAAACCCGGAGCACATAACGTTTGCAATGATCTTTGACGTAATCGTGCGTTACAGGTTGAGGGGTGGGACTGCCGTTCCACAGTACAACTTCGATCTCATGTTTCAAGGGTGAGTGACGGCATTCTGGACCAGGCGCGCGAATTCACCCACCCATTCATAACAGAAATGGAACTAGTTTGATTTTATTTTTTAATTTTTTTATTACTTAAATGGGTGGAAGAGTTCACAGCCCACCTGGTGTTAAGTGGCTACCGGAGTTCATAGACATCTACAACGTAAATGCCGCCTTGAGATATGAGTTCTAAAGTCTCAGTATAGTTACAACGGCTGCCCCACCCTTCAAGCCGAAACGCATTACTGCTTCACAGCAGAAATAGGCAGGAGGGGGCACCTACCGGTGCGGACTCACATGAGGTCCTACCACCACTAATTATACTGTAAGTATACTGGAGCGACGCTACACGGAGTTTTCTACAATCTGTAATTTGAGCCTTCTCTTGAAGTCAATCGACGACACCTAATCTGAGAAATTGATAGTGCTTCTTCTTTACTATGTTAAAAAATAAATTTAAAACTCATAGGTGTAAAAGCATTCATGCATATACTATTGAATATGACTTGTAAAGCGTTTAGAATTATAAGATAATAAAATTGAATTTTAATTCGAGAGAGCGACAGTGTTTTCTTGTGCGTGCTTTGATTATACCGACTGCTCACAAAGATAGCGTGAACACAAACTGACATGCAATAAACATACCTCCAAATGATAAATTTTATTACAAACACGATACATTCGTCACATTGTTATCTTGTAACTGAAATAAATTCACTTTCGTTCGCTAATTGTTATGAAAAACTGAATGAAGCCGCTTGGCACGTAATACCAACTTATGTTACGATAATAATGTGAAACAATACACTACTGAGCCGTTGAATTTTATTTAATGTGCTTAGTTGCTTTATAACTATCAATCATTTCAAATAAATTTTATAGCTATTTTATTACGAAAACATAGTCAACGCGAAGATAACTCAATGATTTACTGCTTCCTTAAAGTCCTTATTGAGTTTAATAGGCCAATAAAAGGTAGGCCTCCGGGTTCAGTTCCTCGCTACATGTAAATTCCGCGAGATGGTACCGAGCCGACTGTAAAAGTACATCACGTTATAAAATAGTCAATTAAATCATATCAAATGAGTATGAGACGTTACAAACTGTATTTTATTTTATTAATCTATTGATGAATCGCAATAACCGACGGGGATTATGGTCATTACAGTTATACATATGTTACACAAAGTCACACAAAGACTTCAACGAAGATGCAGACAATCTTTAACAAGTTTTTGTCTTGCTTTGAATCGCTTCTAAAAGTGCACATTCACAAAGCGTTTTAAATTTCACCTATTTGTTAAGCTCTGCACTAAATAACTTGCTCTCTTTTTGTAGTTAAATCACAGTCGTACACAGTTAATTGTTTTAAGTGTTTTAGTAAAATAAAGCAGTCACCATTGCGCCATCGCATTGCGCTCTTCGTCTGTGACCTAATGTTCATTATTTTTCCGAGTAATTTTCCGACAACGTGACTTTAATGTTATTTTAAGTGAACAGCACAAGCTTAGGGTAACTAACGTATGTAACATAAAGGAAGATAAATTAGTTAAATTCACAAACATAGTCTACGTGCTAAAATCCCTGCACGAACTAAAATATTTATCTCAAAGTACAACAGTTAAAGTACTTCTTATTCCTTAATTAACTAAGAGTAAATGAATTAATACATACTACATCGTGTTTGCACTGTCCTAGGAATTGTTTTGAAAGGTAATATTATCAACAACAAAAAAAAACAATATAGTTTCGCGAAACATATCATATGGTGCGTGATTTGTCAAGTAAACGTGAACATCCCATTAATATAAGGGAACGAATCTTCTGTGCAAGACAAAGAAGCCAGTATCAATATTTATTGGCGTGCTTAGTATTAATCGGGTCGGAGCGTGCCGCTTGTATCGTAAGGGGTGGGCGCAACTCGCCGGCACCGAATAGATGGACTGTCATGGTCGGAACGCGCCTAATTTTTCGTGTAAAATAATTTTCCTTGTTCCTCGCTGGATATTTGTGTTCGAATTATTTTACGCTGGAAATCATTCGTACAAATCTAATTAGGTTAAACTCGAAATAAGATAATTGCAAATATTTTTGTTATTCAGGAAATGTTCTAATATAATTCAAAGCAATTCCTCTTTTTGTCTAAAAGTTTTTCAGTGTTCGTGTTAGAAGTCACTCAGTCAGTTTTAAGTGTTAATGTTATGGACGAAATATAGACTTGAGAGGTAAAATAGGTAATTTGAATAAAAGTCGTAGTCCGTAGGGCTCGACTCGTAGCCAGTACCCGCCCTGCGAGCTCGTTTCAGTGATATCCGTAGGTCGGTTTTCATCGAGACTCGGCCTTCACAGAAGCTTCAGTTAGTTTCAGTTCAGTACGCTCTCTGACGCGCGATAGAACGGTGGCATCGCCAGACGCGATCTCGACCGTGATTCGCGCACGTAATGTGTGACAATAAGTGTTGCTTCCTCTTTGCTAAATTTTAATGTGTTAAATTGTATAGTATTTAACGGTTTTTCTAGCGTTATTACATTTATAATCAACAATATTTTATTAATTATTGTCGTTTAATTAATATCTGCCAATGAAATCTACTTGAAGAGGGTAAGTTCTTTTTTTCAAATTTGTACAAATTACTTAGTAAATTCTAAGTAAAGATAGATTTTATAATACTTTAGTGTTGTCTCGTTGGCGTACGTTGATGATTAGTACTACTATTTTTATTTTTATTTTTTGCCGTATTTTTCGATAGAATTACATCGAATTTATCAGTTACCATGCCAACCGATTTCCTGATTATTAGACAATATTGAAACAATTTCCTATCCTACTAAATCTGTAAATTTGTAAATAATGATGACACCTTTCAGTTCATATTTTTATTTTTGTATATGTTTTACTTTTCATACAAGCGCATTTAGGTACTTCAGCTATCACATTCACATAATATCTAGCTTTTGTATTATATTTTTTTGGAAAGCTGAAATTATGTGTTATCTGAATATAACCACAATTTGATGTAGTTAACCATGTACGTTTATTATTGGTGGTAGGGCGTACTCTCGTACGGGTAAGTACCACATTCCTGCTTATTTCCGCTGCTTTGTTTTAAAGGGTAGAACAGCCTTTACACAATATAATTGAGTTTTCGACATTTTTCAACTTGGGTGACGCCATTTAAGTTATTTTTACAGATTCCGGTAACTATTTAACTCCATATACGCCGTCAGCTCGTTCACACACCTAAGCAGTATAAAAACTAAATGCTAGTCACCGTTTTGACCTATAAAGATCTATGAAAAATAAATTATATTTGAGCGGCAAAGATTCATTTTGTAAAAATTGAGTATCTAACCGCTATCATTTCACGTCGTACAACTTATCGACATCAGCTTTTTATACGATGCTGCTGTTATTTATAGCCTTTACCATAGTTTTTCGGTCCACTACGAACGCTTAGGCTATAAAATTCACCCGCAAAAAGTGCGGCTCTATATCCTTTTCATTCTTTATATCAGTATTCTCTCGATGCCTTATCATAAGTCCTTATTCACATCACGAACGAGTTATAAGGTTTGATTACTTATTTTATTGTTCGTGAAAAAATGTACGTTAATGGCTTAGTGGGTATTTGTTACTTGTAAAATAAATAATAAAATTATTTTATTATCGCTCCTTTTGATGAAATGAATATTAGATTTCAGTATATTTATCTGGTAACGCGAACTGGATGACTCGATCCTTTCATAAGATGAACCAACGACTTGATGAAGCTCTCTCTATTAATTAGCCGCTCACTGTCGCTCATGCCGTAACAATAGAAATGCTATTCTAACAGGATCCTTAAAACACTCGTGTACTCACACGTTACGTAAATATTTTATCAAAGAAGCCAGACAATCTTACATGATGGTATTCTGGCAGAGAACTACCGATACGCCTTCACATCGAACTACTTGCTGCCACAATTTCCCCGTCATCCGTTCGTAGTTAGAAGTCGACTTTATTCAAAGTACTTCATGAAGTCTTGAAGTCGTCGTGGCCTAAAGGATAAGACGTCCGGTGCATTCGTATCTAGCGATGCACCGGTGTTCGAATCCCGCAGACGGGTACAAATTTTTCGAATGAAATTCGTACCTAACAATTGTTCACGATTGACCTAATAAAATTTACTGGTGGTAGGACCTCTTGTGAGTCCGCGCGGGTAGGTACCACCACCCTGCCGTGAAGCAGTAATGCGTTTCGATTTGAAGGGTGTGGCAGCCATTGTAACTATACTTGAGACCTTAGAACTTATATCCCAAGGTGGATGGCGCATTTACGCTGTAGATGTCTAAGCAATAAAGAATAAAAAAAATATTATTAGTGCGAGTACTCATGATACTGTTCATATTTTGATGCACAATGAATCAAGAAATGTCATCAAATTCGCTTTCCTAGACACGCGATTGATTTGTGTACTGCGTTATGGATTACGTTTACATCGTCAAGGCTTGCATCACGACACGCATGGTCGGTCAGACTACCAGACTTCATTTAATAACATTGCAGGCTTAACACGACACGACATTGCCGCTCAGACGACAATGCACACGCAACTCCAATGGCGTTATTAAATAGAAACAACCGTACTAAAAGTAATAATAAAAGAGATAAAGTGTGATTATTCATAATCAAACAAGCTTTAAATGTCCCAAGTGAACCTTTAAAAGTAGCTATTATAAAATAAAAGGAAACTGGCAAATACCTTAAATGCACTAATACTCGTAATGTCATTAATACAATAGGATAATTTTACAAAGCCAGAGGTTTGAAATCCCCGCCTTCATACCATTTTCCTGCCCCCGGGTTGTTGGATCTGGTGTTCACCACTAACAATCAGAAAACAGCAGAAAGAGAAAAGTTACAAACTGCTTTAAAAGGAGTTGGACCGCTTAATCGTCTACCAACATTACCATACGAAATCATGTATCTATGTTAAGGAGTCAGACGTAACATAGCACAGAATTGTTCTGAGTTCGTTTATAGTAAAACCGTACATTTTTAATGAGTAATTACTCAAGACTATAATTGCGAAGTCTCTTTTAGTTTTGGACCCTTACCGCATTGTGCAAATTATGTCTATAATACTTCCTCTACCTTAATTTTGCTTCTAGATGAACTGATTCACTGAAATTGTTTTTTTTTTATATATTCGAGATCCCTTCCGTCAATAATGTGTAATATGCAAAAAAAAAAGTTTAAAATTATATTTTAAACCATTTCCAAAACACCTTTATTTCCGAATCACAAAGAGATATTTTCTTAAAACTCCTTGCCAACGGAGCTCGCGCACAGCACAAGCTATTTTAGCGTGACGAACTGAAATGAGCTTACATTATTCTGTGGTGAAGAATTTTTCATTGTTCGATAACAAACTCAATATCGCTGAAAGCCAATGGACACCCGGATCTAAGAGCGAAATTACTCGAAAAATTGGTTCTAAAGGGATCCCTGTGGTAACGTTATTGAAAAAAGGTCGACTGATTGATATTCGAACTTTACACGTTGAAAATGTGAAGCGTTTCGGTTTTTCGTCTCTGGCAAAAAAAAGATTGACTCAATTTGTTCTTGTCCGTTGCGCAATAAACTCGCCGGGACTATTTTTAACTACGGATTTATCTTTTCGGAAAGTCCGTGATCCCCTTATGCCGGGTAACAAAATTGGAATAAGGGAGTATTACAATGATAATATGTAAATTTTACGATAAAACACGTTTTACTTTATAACTGCAACGTAAATTGTTTTGTAATTCAAATACTTTTTTACTAATTTCCTGTTCATAAACCTACTCAATCGTCTACTTACATTTCTAGGTATATTTTGAAAACAAATTTCACTCTCCTGAACAAAAATAATAAAATTATAGTAACACTTCTACAAAAAAAAAAAAAAAACTCGTAAGTAAATTTTGATTTTGTGGCGTGTCATTATTTTCACAATTATTTAATTACCTCAGCCGCTGAGGTCTGCTGTAGAGCCATTGTATCTCAAATAAAATGTCGTACGCACTGCCAGTGACGGTCACGAGAGAGCTCACCGTGATAGATGATATTCGAGAACAATTAATCTTGGGCAAAATATGCGGACGATTTGCGAGCGAGTGGTCGGGCCTAATGGTTGGGAGATTATCACGCGTCCACGTCCCGGGCTCACGCCCTACCCGACGTCATTAACGGAAAACGCTATTGCTTTTCCTTTATGTAAGCAAATTAATCGTAATCGTATATTAGATACGATTAATAAATTTTAGTTGAAACAAAAACCAACTTTGTTGTTTGTATAATTTAGGCGCAACGCTGCTGTTCACAACAAAAACTGTCTTGTCCCTGTATTGCAACACTATTGTGCTTTTAAAGAGTTCGTTCCTAAAGGCTAAGACTTCTGCTGTACTCATATCAAATTGTGTGCTCTTCTTGAGTTCAAATATTATGACAGATACATTTTTTTAAACAAATCGCTCGTCTTTTTTACTGATCACTTATAGACGGATTAACGGCCCACCTATTGCAGCAAATTTCATTTATATATCTGCGATTCTTTACATGGTCACATTTGTTTAAGTAAAGAGCGTTCATTTTTAACGTTGTCTTTAACGTGACAATGTCTATTAGTCAACCTCCACTACAAGCCGCGTTAGAAAACTTCGTTTCAGAACAAAAAAAATAAAACTATTCTAATGAACGAAAAAGTGCCTAACTACATCCTGATTATTTTTTGTTTAAGGTTGATGATGATGATGATGATGATGATAGTTAATTATTCTTATCTGCGAATAAGAATAAAGTTATTATTTTAAAGAAAATAACGGAATGAATAGCTCAAGATTTGTGAACATATCAGATGCATTTCCTATCTTAGTTTCTTTTCGAGATTTTTGACCTTTATTATTTGAATCAAGCAAGACGTGTATTCAGAACTGCTGTGGAGATATCATCCATACCGTTTGTTATAATCTAACGCTATAATTCATAGCCGTAATTTATGTAGAAACACGAAATCAATATTGAAACAAGAACTGATTGTCTTTCATCAACTAGATACGACTAAGTGGCAATAATTCACAGCAACCAGCTATAGGATGATTCATAAGCAGCTTCTAATGTTAAGATTTCAAAATGAATAGATAAAATTTAATGTAAAAACTATTCAATCGCATAAACGTTATCGGACAAAATAAACAATGCTAATTTTATCTCGAGTATTTCTCGTTTGTAAATGTAACACAAATAAACGTTAGTGGAAATGAGAGAAGTAAAACAAACAGAAGCGTCGGCTGGCAACTGGAGGCAAGTCGTCACGCCAATGCAAATTAGCGGAATCACAATTAGCCCTTGATTGTTGTACGGCCTGCAGGGTGCATTTAGCAAATTAAATAATCAGGTAACAGACATAGACAACAACGTTTTCGAATACACTCTGTAACGCTATGAATAAAATAAATGAATAATAATAATTATATCTTAAGTCACACCTTTCCTGGGTGATGCGTAACCCCCGGGAAGGAATGTGATAGAAAAGCACTTTAGGTAACCTAATGCTTGACCTAAAGAGATTAGGATGATTATGAATTTTAATACTAACTCACCTTAGAAATAATTAATGGGATTCGATTATAATAAACTAGAGGTCCCGCAGTAGTCGAAATTCGACTATAACTAATTGGAATTGTAAGTTTGTACACTATTATGATTGTATTTTATACTTCTATAATCACAAATTTCGCCAAGACTACACTATAAAAAATATTAACAAAGTCAAACAATATTTAATCTATTCTCAATTTGACCACAGATGTCAAGAACAAAAGTTTGACAATAAATAGTATGCATGCGTGTGTGCGTCAAATACATGGCATGTAGTGTGTGTAATGTTTTCTTTTTTGATTTAACGTATCTTTTATGCATTATTTAAAAAAAAATTAGCATTGTGCACTTCTTCTCTATATTCTCTATAAGTGTGGAAAATTTCATACTCATCCGTCCGCGCAATTTTCGTAAAAAGGGATACAAAGTTTTTGTTTTACGTATTATTATATAGATACTAAATGCTGTGCATCAATCATTCTTGTGCAAAATTCAAATGTTTGTAACATACTCAAATGATTAGTCTTTTGTAACCCTTGAATTCACTTTGAATGTCCTATCGTATGTTCCATTTTGCATGTTGTATTTTAATTATTTCCATTTTAAATAAATCCAAGTTATACATATACAATTTTCTACAAGACCGATATGTAACGCGATTTGTACAGCAAACAAAACGTCCACGAATGTCCCTTCGGGTTGACAGATGATGTTAGGGGCAATTAATCTTGACCTAATATGCGGGCGAATTGTGGGTTTCATCTCCCTCGCCTTAATGATGACATTTCTGCAATGTTATCGTTCCTTTAATACTTTGTCATTTCATATCCAACATTTTATGACTGAAACATGAAATTTTAAGTGTGTTGTTATTTTTAAGCACAGTATATCGTGAGGGAATAAATGTACTACAAAACTGACCATCGTACTCCGTCCGACCTCTACCATCTGTCCACTTTCGTAACATTTAATGGCATTCGACAACCCCTGTCATTGTCAGCGTATCTTTTGGTTCGCACGTCCCAATATTTTAGAAGTGTGAACCGCACATTATAGGAGTTTCACGTTTAGCCGTGGTATTATTATGCGGGATTTGGAACGGGTGTGTGACGAGGTGTGGTGAACGAGCAAAGTTATAATAACTTGGTCCCGTCCCTTCGTTTCAACCGCGACAGCATTGTCTTTAACTTCGATATAACAAAGTGAATAACTAACTAACTAAAACACGTGAAAAGAAAACATTGTTAACGGAAAGATTTGTTTATGACAATAGTAGGTAGGTATATCGAATAAGATTTCTTGAAATGTATTTTTTTTTTGTTTATTTATTACATTGGTGAGTGAGTGAACGAGCTCTCGGTCTATGTGGCGTTGAATGGTTTCCGAAGCTCATAGACATATCAACCTAAATGCCGTCACATACCTTGAGATATAAGGTCGTATTCTCAAATGAATTGTAAGCATATCGACTGTCTCACTCTACGAACCGGAATGCATGAAGTCGTCACGGCCTAAAGGATAAGACGCCCTGTGCAATCGGATCAAGCAATGCAACTGAGCCGGTGTTCGAGTCCCGCAAGCAAGTACATTTTTTCTTATAAAATACCAGCTAAGTAAGTATTTCCCCAGAAAATTTGGTACCTGGCAGCGGTATTTCAACACCGGCATAGTCACAGTGCTCGATTGAAATACAAGGCATTTTATCATTTAGCCTTAGACAACTAACTGCAAGTCAATTTTTGTACGAAATATGGAGGATATACTAAGATGATAACTAATTTCAGCAGCTCCATAAATTGTTCCGGTCGATAACCTGTCCATATCATTAACGCTTAGTCTATGTAATGAGATTAATGCATCGGTATCTAAGTACAGATTCGCGTGTAATGTTCCGTGTCAGTATAGATATCGACATATCGCAAATATTGTCAACCAGTTTCCGGTTTACATGGTTTTGACAATGTCACTTAATTCTAACAACTATTAAAATAGTTTGGATCTGTTCGGACATTGATTTGATTTTTCATTAAATAGCCAAGTGTATTTAAAAAAAACAGGAATTTTCCGAATAGATGGACCATGATGAATTGCAACCGTACTTCAGTACACCCCAATTAAGTCACTCATTGTCCTTACATTTCTTTCTCCGAAATTTCGTCCCAGGAAAAATTGTAACCCAGCCAGATAAACGTTCTTAAACCTTTTTCTCGGCTTTTAATTAACAGCTCCCTGGGTTTTTTTCATCACGCTACACTTGCTCGTTTGTCTTCGTATTAATTACGCTTACAATGAAATGCTTGCAAAATATTTTAACTGACACTGATCTGGTGGCATTACTCAAAATAATCATTGAAACGGTTTTTTTTTTAAAACAAATTAATCTTGAAATGTATGATTCGTAGACTGGTAACTAACTGACTGGACTTTTCCGACCACAGAACTGGAGTATTTAAAACGTGAAAATATCAAATGAAGAAAACAAACGCGAAATTAAACGGTATTATTATTAAATGTGATTTAGTAGTGCGCTTTTAATTCACTTTCTGAAGATCATGTTGCTAGAGTATCTAATTTCATCTAATCTATCCTAAAATCCTTAGAAACCACGGCAGCAGGGTCTTCGTTAATGGTCGCTCGGAGCTATCCGCTTGCACTGATTTAATTGTAAGACACGAAATATATGTTTTTTTTATTGCCTAGATAGGTGGACGATCTCACGGCCCACCTGGTCTAACGTGGTTACCGGAGCCCATAGACATCTAAAACGTAAATGTCGCCGTCCACTTTGAGGCGTGAGTTTTAAGTTCTCAGTTTTTACATTTCAACGGTTGCTCCACCTTTCAAACTTCACGGCAAAAATAGGCAGGGTGCTGATATCTATCTAGCCATGCAAACTCACAAGACGTCCTACGTTCAAGATATGAATAGACCGGGCGTCATATCTTTTAGGCCACGCCGACCTCTTCTTTTTCTAATTGTCTTCTATGTTAATTCGTCGATGTTCTGAATTGATGATAGATAACTTTGTTGGTACAGAAAATTAAATAAATAAACCTAGCAACCTTACATATAACAAAGATGTGAATACAAAAAAAAAAAAAACTATCATGGGGCTTGGTGAGCTCGTTAATTGACCTCTCAAGACCTTTTGTGGTTCATTTAGCAGCGGGTCATCTGCTAGTTAACATTCAAAGGGCGCACAATCACAGATTCTAGGCGCGTTTCTGTCTACTGATGGAGGTTGCTGTCGTGGTTGGAAGGTACGCTGTGAAAAACAAGCTCGATATACAAAATATCAACCGATAATCACAATTGAATCAAACTTCTCCAGTTTTAATAACTAAAAAAGTTTTAAGTCGATTGATACAAAACAAACCATCCATTTACATTTTCTTTTCACAAAATTTTCTTTCATTACAACCCAGAAATGTCTATATAATGGACTTTACTGAGGAAATTCACATATGCTCCAGTCCCTCGATTACGGTTCGTTCGCTTACTGAAGACGGCGACTGACATTCTCGAAATTTCTTATCAAGTCGGTCGAGCAACATACACAGAGAAATTGACAGAACATCGTTTACTGGTGCCTCGGTAAATTAAGTGTTTTTCAAACACTTTTCTCTGTGGCAGCAATTTGATTAACTGAAGATAAAAATAAGATGCACAGACAACGTAACCTAAATGCCATCATTGATTTTGTAATTGAAATCAATGGTTCAAGCAATAAAAAAATATAGCTTCATAGTTCTTAGACCCCAAAAAAGTTTTTAGACTGATATAAAGATTACTTTCATTATTCATTCGACACGACCAGAGTAGTATTTCAATGTGAGTCTAACAATATAAATGACTTTCGTCCGTAATGTTGACGAATCGACGAACCAAAGAGATTCATGTTGATAAATTCTGTCAGTGTTCAATTTTCTTTTTTGGTACAGTATTAGTTATTACCTACCTTTACGTTAATGGGATCGATAACTTATATGTTTAAGTAAAAAGTAGAATATTTTATTAATTTACTTTTTTTGTTTTTTTTTAGAATCATATCGATGACCGAGGGGCCTGCTGAGTGTGGATGGCGTCAGACACGGATGCCATAGGCTCTATCAGCAACAGCGAACGACATCGCCGTGATGAGCACAACCCGCCAAAATGCGTCAGCGGCCTTTTTAAACCGGGAACTGACGCGTTGGTCGGCTCGAGATGGCCATAAACTGCGGAGCGCGCGCATACTGCCACCCCGCGTACGCGCACTCTCATACCCTACCGCGGCGCTATGAAATGTGGAAACACTGCAGGTGGCGACAGAAAACGTCACCACCAAGGACAAACGCAGCTGTTAGGGTGCCCAGATAGAAACGTTTAGAAGTGTTTTCCTTAGAGGCCTAAGTGTTACTGTTCAGTGTAAATATAGTGGTGCGTGTAAATGTTAAGAATGACGGGCGAAAACCGGGGCGCTCGCGCTCCATTACTTGAGTGCGGGAGTGGCGAATACTCGCATAACCATAAGACGTTAGCGCCGCGGTGTTGCTTCTGGTTGGCCAGTCACGTCAACGTCAGAAAATGCGTCGCTGGCGTCATGCTGCTATCCGTCCTCACCATATTGTTTTACTCCTATTATGTCACAATACCTCTGACCAGGTTAGTACAGCTAATCCCGGATTGTTTCTCTAAATTTTGTTACAAGTTTCACTATGAAATTTATCTACATACGTTTGAATTATGTTGACTGAAAATTTGGTAATTACGGAATAAAATTCTCAATTAAATATGCTTCGTTCGCACAAAATCCAATTTACATATCGACAGAAAACACGCTGCTGATATGAATTAATAATACATAATTATCGTGTTCGAACAACATTCATCGTCGTTTATATCTCTCGGTAATATATCGGGGTTAGTCATTGGTTCTCGTGGTTTTATTTAACGTTTCATAGCAGCACATTTAATAATCGTCCTTTACAATGAATTAACATTTTGATCGTTGTTACTAAATAATAGCCCAAAGCTACACGACATATAGCTAAAATAAAATTGTATGTTTGTTAATGGTAGTAACGTCAATGCTTAGATAAAAAAATGCATAAATATTAGTATTGTTATGTGTAAGCATTGCTATAAATAACTATGCGAAAAGTAGCTTCTAAAGCTAAATTAAGGAAGCAGCGTTTTACATTTCTCAGTTATTTACAACGTAAATTTATAAAATTAACGTCACGAAGCTTGGACCATAATATTTTATTTTATCGGCTTAAAATTACCACCGCTAAGATGAGCAACGGGGCTGGTAAGTTTCGCTGGTTAGGTAGGATTTATAGCAAAACTTGTGTTCTGCCTAATTAAAGGAAGCTGCTCCGCAAAGAAGTTCTCATTTAAAGGAGTAGGTATTGTTTTATTATCATTTAATTGAATTATCCAACTAGAAGTGCATTTTGTCTTTTAAGTGGAACTATAATTGCATATGCAATTTCGAAAAGGGCACATCTCTGAAAATGTAAAATGTTCAGGAAATGAAAAAAACTGATTATTTTCTAAAGCAGTGTAAAATTTAAAATAATAACTTTTGAGATATATTTTAATGTTAATTATTAATTGAAAATTACTGGAATTATTATAAAATGGGTGTAGGTTAGCCTCAAAATTACATGTATATGAAAAAACGTATTTGACAAAATATGCGACATGTGCCCTTTTCGAAATTGCATATTCAATTTAATCAAGGTAAATCTTATTTCATTACTGTAGAAATCGTGCAAGTGGATTCATTCAATGATAAACAATTATTACCCGCTGTTTTGGATACGTTTCTACAAATGTGGTTTAAGGACTTAAGCTTAAGAAAACATCACGGAGTGGAGGATTATTTATTTCAGTGTTTGATAGTGCCTACTTAAATTCAATTTTGTATAATGTAATGAAATTAGATTCCGTATTCCGCAGCGCTATGATAATTATGTTTCTCACAAAAAGCGGGTTTGAAATTAATTCCTTAGCGGAACGCAATGAGCTGAGCCCTCAGAACACCTTCTTTCGCTTTCACTAAAAAAAAAATTATTATATATTTAACTTCGATTATAATGGGTATAAAAGAGTGTCTTTTTTCAATTCTCGAAAAAAAAAAATCCGGTTCTTTTGCAATACACTCATAAAACTCGTCGTTAAAGTTTTCTCGTTGTAGGTTGAAACGTGGTTTTCATTAAAGCAAAGAGCCACAAGTCTCAGCCGCGGCTCAGAGGACTTCAGCTGCCTACGGATAAAATATTTCCGCAAATTCTTGCCTTTATTTATTTTACGCTATTGAGATAAACCTTAATGGCGCTTTGATGTGGCTTCTGCTCGGATGTTGAAATGCGGCCTTAACTTTAGCGGTGCTTGATTGATTTCTCCATATTTTTTTTGTAACGCAGAAATTTGATGTTAAAAATTAGCCATAGTTAAAATTCATTGTTTATCTTAAAATTCTTGAAAGTCATTTTAACTTAAATGGAAGTAAATACATATCGTCATCGCGTGTTCCATCTTAGTAGAAAATGTCTATCATTCTATAATTAATTTAATATATTTCTTGTTTATTATTTTTTTGAATAGCTTAGTGTGGCGAGATCGAATCCCGCGTCCACTCACCCAGTGTTCATTGCTCGCTTCGCAACAACAAGCTGCGCGCGACCATCGTTCGGACGCCCGACTTCGTATCGACGCTAAAGTACTTGTTATAGTAGAATCGGCCTACTCACGACTTGGCCGCGACATCGCCGAGCTCCTCGTCGCCAACCGTATAAGGTAAGACAACCTCCCTTTAAGATGTCAGTTTACTCCTCAAAAGGCGTACTGTATGTTTTAGGAGGAATTCGAACGATTTGCAAGCTTCGATCGTGATTGTTGGCCGTGTTTGTTTTATCCTCGCATTAAAAGATTTGAATTATTCATGGATATTGATTATATGGCAATCACAACCCGTCCCATTAACAATATAAACACTTATTTCTTCTAGTTGGGTCTATTTTGAACTCGTGTAGTTAGTTATCTTGGCTATTTCTGGTGTGACACACCGTTCCGGCTTATAAGAGAAAAAAGTTTTTATATAATTTAACTTCTCTCGACTTAGACCTCGCGGCCGAACCAATTCAAGACCCACCTGGTGTTAAGTTACCGGAACCCGTTGACATAATTCAATCGATATTTATAATTTAATCAGCAATATAAGATATTCGAGATCAAGATTACTTTGACGCCGTTATTTACCTGACTCCGGCAAACAGTTGAAGTACAGAAACCAAATAGATAATATTCTAAAGCAAATGAAGAGGGATTTTCTCGTATCTGCTAGCTTTCGATGGAGTTACACGAGTGAAACTGTGTGGCCCACGCACTCTATAAAAAGTCGAATGCTTCTTAACGCTTAGCTAAGAATACAAATATTTATTTAAACACCATCATATATTATGTACATAGTAAAGTGGGCGTGCTATTTTAATTTAACCCGAAAAATGTTTGTTATTTCTTGCCAAAAACGCCAGTCGATGGACTTTTGCCGCTGACAGCCAAGATAGCAAATACGTGATTTACATAGCAATAGTTTTCGTATAAAGGTGTCGTATACCGCAACCAACCTTATGAATAGAACATAGTATAAGCATAGTAAAAGTACATTTTACATTATTTCAAAAAATCCTTTAGTTCTAGAGGAAGAACAAAACGGAATACTAATTGTCGATTTCGGGTATAAACTAAAAAGTATTGTACAGTTATTTTCAGTCTAATATACAGACTCTTTTATGCTCCATTCGAGCCAAAGGACAGGGAGATAGAGGTTTTTAAAAACATTTTATAATTTTTCGTCAACTGAAGCATTTTAAAATCGATCGACTTAGTTGTTGATGATACACGTGAGAGTGGATTGAATCCAGGCAGTGTATTTATTTTGTATAGCGGCCCGCTCCGGCTCCGTTCGGGTCCGTTCTTCACAAAAATTTCAACGATATTTGACGTTGTTTTATTTTTTTAAACTAAAGAACACTTATTGCGGCATAACTATAATAGTTAGACATATGCTGTCGCGACACTTTTTGTAAATAATAATGTGTTCTACAAAGTCGTAGTACATTATTTTAGTCTATTATGTCATCAATAGTTTTCGCAGGGCACGCGATGTAAATAATATTTTAGGTAATTTGTTTACACCTTGGGTTACACTATTGGAGTTTTAGTAAGAATCGCTAATTTTTTTCAAAAAATATTATAGCCTATGTCAGTCGCGAATAGTATAGCTTCCAAACAGTGAAAGAATTTTTCAATTCGGTTCAGTAGTTTCGGTGCCTATTCAATACAAACCAACAAAAAAATCTTTTCTCTTTATAATTAGAATAGATTTATAATATTAGTATAGACTATACAGAATTCATGGGTTTCATTTTAGCGTTGTCTTTAGTAGGGATTATTTAGTCATCTAGGCGTGCTCGTCTATCGAATTATGCAAACAAAATTATTAAATTCCCGTAAGAACAAGCTAAAAATACAGTTCGAATATAACGACCACGAAATACAGAGACATGTCAACGATAAATTGCACATTTATTCGTGACATTTAAAAAAACTGGCAACAGTTTTTTTTTCTAGATTCTCGGTTTCTTAATAAACTTTTACTATAACTTTGAGTGTAGTTACATCAACTTACAACCTCGTTTATCTGTATTATCTGTATCCGCTAATCTATACTAATATTATAAAGCTGAAGAGTTTATTTGTTTGAACGCGCTAATCTCAGGAACTACTGGTCCGATTTGAAAAATTCTTTCAGTATTAGATAGCCCATTTATTGAGGAAGGCTATAGGCTATATAAAATCACGGTATGACCTATACAAGTTGAGCACCAATAAAGAATGATTCAAAATCGGGGCTTAAATAGCTCCTTAATATTCTATAATTATTATTTTTTCTCTTCCTACGTAAATGAAGTGGGGGTAAAATTTAGGGTTATGTCAAAGTAACTATTCCACGCGGACGGAGTCGCGGGCAAAAGCTAGTGAATTTATAAACAAACATGTTGACGTAACCTTTCCAGGAAGTCAAATTTCATTGATTAAAATTGTTAGTATCTTAATTTTTTAATGGGCTTTAATAGTTAATTGTGATGTGATGATAAATAAGCCCTAATTAAAATCCATCAAACGAAAAACAAAAAGGAAATTTATGCTGCCACGTGTAGATTGATGTTAGTAAAATAAATTTATGTATTATAATATATTTGCCTATTATATTAATGTTAACAAAGTGACATGGGTTTACATTTGAACATGGGTTCAAAAAACGTTTCCAATTTTATTTTCACATTTTATTTGCTAAAATGCATCATACAAGAAAATCCAATAACAGGAATGTCATAGTTCATATAAAATGTATATTATATATCCTTAACTTATTTATTCCATGGCCATGTATGGTACATGTTATAACTATCCACTGTTAACTTCAATTTACCAAAATTTGACACAACGGCCTACAGTTAAATTAACTAGTGCTATCATGTTAGCGAGTCGCAAAACATTACATAAACTAGTGATCGCCCAACGGACGAAATTCGATCATAATTATTAATTTAAATTATAAGTTTGAACATTATTATGGTTCTATTCTCAAAGACTTCACTTTTATAATCACAGATTTCGCCAAGGTTACACTTTAGACAAATAATAATAAAGACAAACAATATTAATCTATTCTAAATTTGACTACAGACTTTAGACCACTTTAAACAATAAAAAAAGTTTGACAAAAGAGCATATATGCGCGAGTGTGTCAAAATATGGTAGTGTGTGAAATGTTTTTCTTATTAATTTAAAGTATTTTTAATGCATAATTAAAAAAAAAAGATTTGCATTTTGCACTCTTTCTCTATATTCTCTATAAGTGTGGGAAATTCCATACACCTCCGTCCGCGCAATTTTCATAAAAAGGAGTACAAAGTTTTTGCAGACCACTTAAACGTAAATCAAGGACGTGATTTTTTTACTATCCCTTCTTTTTTTTCACTGTTTACCAGTCGTTGCAGGTAGTGATATTTTCCACCCTTTCTGTACTACAGAATGTGTAATCTTTTCAAGCTTGAGTGAGGTCCGCGATGGCTAGGCACGCACGCAATGAAACATTGGGCAGTGAGCATGGTAATTTTACGGTCCTTCTCGAGATTCCTGCAAGTTTTGTTTTGCAAATGTTTTTGGAATTTGTATCTGTATCTGCAACAAAATGTGACGTTTAATTTTCGCGTATACGAGAATTGAGAAAATAAAATATGAACACTGTTTCTTCAAGCAGTTAATTTTTTTTCATCATGAGCGACAAACAATAGATTACCAACGTGCGACGATTTTAGTAAGTTTCTGTTAATACTAAAGACGACGCATTTAACTGTGTAACAATTATACATTTTTTTCCCAAAACTCATATTTCCAAAGTTTATCTTAATTTTCCAAGATGGTGCTCTTGTACAGATAAACAAACTTCACGTAAAGTTTATTCTGCATCATGAGTTGTGACTCGAAACGTTTCGGTGTATAATTCAAAACTTAAGGACACAGATGCTGTTACTGATTTATGATGAAGTAGATCGTATTAAGTAGAGTTTAAAACAAATAAGTTCGTTTTTTCAAAAAGCTATGTTAATTTGAATTCATTTCTATAGCAGTATTTTTTAAATAAATGGGTGAATTTGCTCCCGGCGCACCTAGTGTTAAGTGGTTACCGAAGATTATAGACATCACATCGTAAATACCGCCACCCACTTTTTACTCGTGTTAGGACCTCTTGTGAGTCCGCGCGGGTAGGTACCACCACCCTGCCTATTTGTACCGTGAAGCAGTAATGCGTTTCAGCTTGAAGGGTGGGGCAGCCGTTGTAACTATACTGAGATCTTAGAACTTATATCTCAATGTGGGTGGCGCATTTACGTTGTAGATGTCTATGGGCTCCAGTAACCACCTAACATCAGGTGGGCTGTGAGCTCGTCCACCCATCTAAGCAATAAAAAAAAAACCCAGCTTGAGATCAATGTCTCAGTTGTATAATAATTAGATTTTAATTTTTCTTTTCGTATTTTATTGTATAACAAAATGTTATTCCTATACCGCGGAAGTCATTTGTGTCATCATATTTTGTAAGAAAAATTGGTACCTCCCTGAGAGATTCTAACACTGGCATGGTCGCTCGATACATATACAACGATCGTCTTGTCCTTTAGACTATAACAATTATCACTAGCTGTCCCCTCCTGGTATTTTTAGGTCAGGCACTCAGCGCATGCATTTCTTCCCACTACGGCCGTGGAGTACCTCTACTTCCACATCGCGGAGTGGAAATAAAACGGCACTGAATGAAATATCCTTGTTGTTCGTTTTTAGAGCGTATGTTCCTGGTTAGAACAAATCACCGCAAATACAGCGCATATCTATTTATCTTCTATACATATAAAAATGAATTGCTGTTCGTTAGTCTCGCTAAAACTCGAGAACCGCTGGACCGATTTGGTTAATTTTGGTCTTGAATTATTTGTGGAAGTCCAGAGAAGGTTTAAAAGGTAGATAAATATGAAAATGCTCGGAATTAAATAAAAATAACAATTTTGTTTTCCTTTTGATGTGTCCCCCGTCGGACGGATTCCTTTTGTTTGCTTTAAGTTTATTTTATACCAAAGCTTAGGTCTTTTATTTATCGATTGAGGCCCTACGAAGTCTGCCGGGTCAACTAGTCTTCTATTATATAAAAGAAAGTTGTGTTAGTTACACTATTTATAACTCAAGAACGGCTGAACTGATTTCGCTGAAAATTTGGTGGAGAGGTAGCTTAGAACCAAGAGAAGGACATAGGATACTTTTTAACACGTTTCCGTGGGACGTGACATAAAACGCGGTATAACGAAACGCAACTGATATGGAATAACAAAACTCAACTGACAGCTAAATCTAATGTAGTCTATGGTTAGGTAAGTCTATTAGAATTTTGAAGTTGACCGGTTGATGTGTTTGTTTCGAGTTTCTATTAGCTTATTGTGCCGAGATAGGTAATCATTAACAAAGCCATGCCGTGACCAACACGATCAAATCTTTCCCGACGAAACCGTAATGCAACTAGGATTCGAAAAATTGCGAGTGAAAGAACTGTAGAAGAACAAGAAAATATAATAATAATAATAACAACTAAAATACATGGCCAATAAGAATCATTAAAATACTTGCTTTTTTAATTTACATTAATTATCCAAATAAAACATTGACCTTGATAAAATCAAAAGTCTGTTCATTTATGACCTCTAAGGCGGAACAAAGTTCGCCGGGTCCGCTAGTTCTTAATAAAACACACAAGCACCGGTCACCGTCCTCGTCGAACCCGTCGCTTGCAACGAAGGGTTCGACGGGCGAATTAACCCATAGATACAACCCACTGAGTTTCTCGCCGGATTTTCTCAATGGTTTGCGTTTCCCATCCGGTGCTAGATTCTACGAAGCACTGTTCTTGCTAGGGCCAGTGTTAGCAACACCCCGGCTTGAGACCCGTGACCTCACCTACACGTTAGGGCGAAGCTGAAATAGCTTCTCAAGGCTATCAGCATAGGTAGGAAAAAAAAACACTATGTCTGTCCACACCCTGAACGCGAATGAAGAATATCGCCCAAAGCCCTAATTAGACGATTTTGCGGTTTCCTTTCTTGAATCCGTAATTTTAATCGGACTAAAGTTCGAATTACAAGCTAATATAATAAAATTTTAGATGGAACAGGAGAACTTCTAAAGAACATCATTATAAAGTAATATAGTGTAATTTTTTGTCGTAACACAGAAGATAATTTTACCTCACTAACGGCCGTTTTCAATAACGTATCTGAGTTTTCGGATAGATAGCTATCTCCGAATATCAGCAAGAGCGTATCTATCCTTAGTTTGCGTTTCACAATCACGGATAAGTGCTATCTCTCTATAACCAACAGTAGATAGCTTCTTCCCTCCGATTTATCCGAGCCTCTTGATACGTTTCGTTCTACTACAAATACGAAACAACGTCAGGATCAAGACTTATTTTATTTTATTCTAAATTATAACTATAATTTAACCAGCATATTGTAGACTATCATAAACACATTTGTTTATAACAAAAAGTAATAAAAACATATGTAGATTTTTTTAAATTGGACGTATTGCTATTTTTATCCTAGTCGAAATTATGAAACGAAACGTTTTGACAGTCCGTTTGCCAATAAGCAGTGATCAGTTTCTTTTGTTTGTTTTTCTATTGTTTACCTACTATATTAGATGATGACTTACCTCCAAAACGCTTTAAAACTTTCGTTTATAATTCTAAGTGTGTAATTAAAGAGCTACAGTGAAATAAAATGAATTCTGTAAGTATCTATGAACTACATTGATAATAATAATTTTACTTTGAAAACTTTGAGTTCAAGTTTAGAAAATATATCTTTTTCAGTCAAGAAAGGCAGCACCCATGACAAAAGATGAGACGATGATTCTAGCAGAACTTGTGGCGGCGAAAAAACATTTCAATAATAAGGCAACAAATGCCACAAACAATAAATTGAAGGAGCAGGCTTGGCAAACCCTTGTAAATGATTTTAATTCGTCGATTCGTCGTTTCCCACGAACTCCATCGCAGCTTCGACTAAAATGGGAAAACTTAAAGAACGCTACGGCAACATAAGAAACAACCTTAGTAAGGTTAGTATAATTAGTTGATTGTTTGTCTCTAATAACACATTGATAAACATGATTTTTTCTTCAGGTTGCCGTAGTATTTGAAATAATTATGCTCTTTGTTACAGGCTGGAGGTGGTAAGGATTGCAGATGAAATTTTGGATAAAGCATGCACATTGTTGTAGGTCACATATAATATTTTTAACACTTTTACAGCCAAGCGGAAACAAGATGGAAGAAAAGAAATGCAAGGCTAGCATAGGGACAATGCATTAGCAGAATATCTAATAGCAAAAAAGAGACTTGACTTGGAAAATAAAGAAAACGGTAGCAAAAGTTAAGTTAGATTTAGATAATATAAAAAATTAAAAATTACTTAAAAGGAATATTAAATTTCATAAATTAAGTAGGCAATAATAATTTTATGTTAGATAGTTTTTTAAGTATATGTACAAATTCTAAATTAAATATCTTGCATGTACTAACTACCATGTAATTATCATTTTGGAAAATAAAAAATAGTCAAATTATCTTTGGAGTTTATTTTATAAATTATCTTTGGAAGCAATTATTTATAAGTACATAGTTGTATTTCAGATGTAAGTTTTGAAAAATTGTTATGAACAATTATATTATTTTCCTGTAATGTATCTGCGACTGAAATTTCTGATTCTAATTCTTCTAAATTCATACTTCTGACGATATTATGCAGCATGGCAGCTATAATAACAGCTTGCATATTTTCTAGTTTTAATCTACTTTTCAATGATATACAGGGAGTCTTCTTTTACAAACACCAATGCATCTGAAAATTATACATTATTCGCTTAAATTATTTTACAATACAGTATAACAAGCTCTTAACTAAAAAAAAGATTACCTCTCTATAGTATTTCTTGTTTTAATATGTGATTCATTTTAAATCGTTCCGATTGAGTATGTGGGTTAATTAATCACGTTAAAAGATAGGGTTGTGGGGATAGCCTCTATCGGCAAGCAAATAGCAATTTCCAAGTCCACCTTGTTATCAATGTTCTCTTGATATGTAGATAATTTATTATAATAGTGTCATATTAAATTCATATAAACACCTAAATATATAATATAAATAAATAAAATATAATAATAATATATAATAATAATAATATAAATAAGGTAATATAAATAAGAAATACCTTTTCAATCGGAATGGTTAATTATAGTTGTATCATGAGTAGACCCAGGCCATCAAGCAACAACATTTTGAAACATCAATGATGCATTGCACACAAATTACACATTCAAAATACTCTTTTTCTATTTCTAAATTCCTCTCCTATATTTGAATCTGTAACACAAATATAAAATGTAGAGGTATTAGTGTGTAATAAGAATGAAGGTAAATAGCCTACCAGGTTATTGTATTAGTATATGAATGTCATTTAGGGCACCATGGGAATCCAGCAGTATTATAGAATTCCTGTTGAGTGTGATTTTGTAACACAACAAAAATTAGGTATAATTTTGCTATTGCTATAAACAAATATAAGTTGTAATAACGAGTACTTTTATGGTTAAAATTTATCTTACCTTTTTGACGTTACACTCAAATATGGTCTCATTAAATTAATCAATTCATTCACAACACCTTTGCTCAGAAATCTATAGTCAAATTCGTAATTATTGATCTTCGCCATGTAATTCAGACGATCTTTATTTTCCTAACCATATGATATCGGCCTCACTATCACTATCTGCATCACAATCCATTAACATTTGAAATAATTCCATATCACTATCATCACTGCTACAATATGCCAATATGAAGAGAAACAATTATTAAATTATAGCGATTTACTTTCGAAAGATAAACATGTAACCGGCCGATTTTGACAGATAAGCGAATGCCCATACTAGAGATAGCGCCGCCTACCGGAGAGTTACTTAAAACTCATATTGAAACGGAAGTAAGCACGATTTGTATGAGCGTTCTATCTTTAGCAGGTTATCCGTCCTCCCGACGATGGATAGATAAATCCGATAGGAACTGCTGCCCGTCGATAGGTTATTGGAACGTAAGTAAGGACAAAAATATAGATTTGTCTATCTTTAGTAACCGAAACTAGGGATAGATAGGTTATTGAAAACGGCCGTAATAGCACTGAGCGGTTTTACAAAACTGGCTTAATTAAATTACCTTGAATGTGAGTACTTAAAACTAACTGTGCACTAAGAAACCGGCTCACGGTACCTCTTAAACAAAAATGCAACTAATGCTTAGGAAATCGCTACTACCAGCCTGTAGGAATTAGAAATACTGTGAGAGTTATCAAGTCTACAGTCAAATATAAATCTAGGTTTAATAATTTTATTTAAACGAATGTAAAATAAACCAGTTAAATAAATAATTAAAATAGCCCATTCTATGGACGTTGAAATTAGAAAATTTGAATAATTAAATTCAATATCTATATCAAAATTATATTACGAAAAATTTCAATCACCAAATTCCGATTGACCCAAATATTGTTCAAATAACCTCGACCTAGTAATTCATTGCGGTCAAATTAATGGATAATTGAAAGACAAACACGACTCTACGGACAAGTTTGGTTCGTTTGATTCAACCATGTAAGATTGATTAAATGTAAGGTAAAGCACAGTGTGACAGCTGACTCGCTAATGTGAAAGGCAAGCAATGTGAGTCTGGAGTCATCCGCAGTGACGCGGCAGTGACTCGTTACGGCGACAGTTAGTTAGTTAGTAGTGCCATTAGAGGCATACCAGTTGCGGCGCGTCGCTTCTGGGCCCGCCTTATCTCACTGCCTCTTTCTCCATTAACGCTCGTTTCACTCAAAACGACGTAATGTGGAGTAATTAAGTATTTTTGAGAATTAACTTTAAGTCAGTCCGAACGCTGACGTATAGATAGATAGTAGGATAGATAGTCGAGTCATTTTCATCACGATATTGTTTGTTGTAATTTGCTTTTACTCTAACTACATTACAATTTCATTAATATTTTATTTCAATTGAATTTCTGTAAACATAGACGCCAATTTCGTTCGAATAATCCATTTTTTATGTAAAACAAGTTTACTGCTTAACATAGAAATTTCAATCAATGTCTATATAAAACAAGTCTACTGTTTTATCAAGTTCTATCGATTCTGATCAATTTCATAAAAGCACTTGTAGGAATTAGGCAGACTGTTAAGATTTACTCAATAATCCTTAGAACACAAACATACCTTGAAAAATATGAAGAGGCCACTATTAACTTGATTTATTTTTTCGTATTATACGCGGTTTTTTTAATTAAATTAAAACGATGACTTCAGCTTAGAAGCAAGTCACATAACTCAAAAGCTAACGAAATTAAAACGTCAGCTATCCACCGATAACAATTTAATTATTCACTATTATTTATGTTGAAAATCAAATTCCTTAGTTTCAATCGAATGTTAGTAATAAAGCGGGTCAGCCCAAAACTACAATATTAAATAACAAACGATGCTTACATTGAAAGTTTGTGTATACATACCAGAGTTAATTGCCCTTCGTCCACAGATAACCCCCAATGTGCCTTCGTCAGACTTAAGTCGGATAGATCCATATTTCGAATTTAAAGAAGTTTCATGAGCCTTTTTTTTTTCAGGTAGTTAATTGTGACGCAGTTATACGGGTATATTTACGGAAATGGTATCCTTAGGGGCTGTAGGTCGCCGAGGTCGAACGCGTCGTGACATTGCTCCCCTTTATTGAACTCACTCGCGCCCCTTATCGCGAATTAGCCCTCGTCGCATTCAGTTCACGGACGAGGTAGATCGTTTCGTGTGCTCTACTTTAAAGCAAGCTATTTTCCGTATAATGACAGCACATTAATTAATGTAATTAAGAACATTTAAGTCCAATCGAGTTTTCGGTATTTTTAATTAGAAAAATTTGTAAAAACCTTGTTAGTAGTTTTCACATTTGATATTAATAGAATAGTTCATAGCTATATTATGAGCTACAGCTATTTTATGCGCCAGTATATTCTGTGTTACATCTACATTAGCTAGTAGGAAGAGAATTCTGGACGATAAGTACCTAAATGCCATTTTCGGGTGGCAATTCCCATAGGCTCTAGCACTCTCCGCTTGCCAAATTGAAACGTTGCCCCTGCAAGAGAAAAAGGGCAACTAACACGCTATAGTTCCGTGCTGCCTAAAATAAAAAAAAATCTACTTGTGCTCATTTCCCTACTAACGATTTTTTAAAGGTCTGTATCGAATAGGGGCACTTGTCAGACTTTACGTATGTCGATAGGTTTTTGATTGAAAATTGACAAGCATCCCAAAGGCGAATATTTGGACAGTTCAATTTTCGGTATAACCAATCAATTCAGAACCCCGTTTTGTTATTGGAGACGGGGTCAAGATATTTAAATTGTACAACTGTACGACAAGGGTCGGGCTTCGTTTTGATTATTTTTTTAATTTAATATCATATCTTCGAGATGTTTATTAAATATGAACAATCTCAATATATCGCTATCGTAAAAATTCTCTATCCGAAAATTATTGAAGTAAAAGCAACATTACAATAATAAAAATAATTTCTGTACTCTTAGAAATTTGCTTTTGTGTTGTTTTCTAAATACGTTCTCGTCTCTTTCACGGTATTGATCTTAAATAATAAGCTCGTTCATCTGAAGACGAAGGCATACAATTATTTTCCTCTCCAATTTCTTTAACAATACTGGTATTATGTCTCGAGGCTTTCAATATGAAATGATTTATTTAATCAAGTATTCTGGTTGTGGAATGAAAATGATGTTACTTAATCTAAATTAATTAATTTATGAAGTCATTATTATAATTGCCACATAAAAAATACGCAATAAAGTAATTACTACAGTGGTGGTAGGACCACATGTGAGTCCGCACAGATAAGTACCACCACCCTACCTATTTCTGCCGTGAAGCAGTAATGCGTTTCGGTTTGAATGGTGGGGCAGCCGTTGTAACTATACTGAGATCTTAGAACTTAAATCTCAAGGTGGGTGGCGCATTTACGTTGTAGATGTCTATGGGCTCCAGTAACCACTTAACATCAAGTGGGCGGTGAGCTCGTCCTCAAACAAAAAAAAATACTACTGTAACTGATGACAGTTGTTCGTGTATTTTTAGAACCGTACGACACGGGAAGGTATTCCCAACCTGTCTTTCCTGTCGCAATTTCGTCAGGCGTTCCATTTCAAAAGGATGTAACAGACTTTATTTAATAAACTTTGAACTCACGTCTCAAGCTGGTTGGCATCATTCATGCTGTGATGTCTATGGTCCATTTAATACTAGAGGGGTTGTTAACCCATATAACATGATAAAAATAAATAAATAAAAATATTATCATATAGGTATGCGATATCAGATTTCCTGTTGAAAACTAACAATATTTTATCACACCACCGCCATGTATACATTTTCATGAACAGGTTTAAAACTTATTTGTCATAGATATATTCATCAGGTATATACATAAATATATATTACCGTACGTAACGTAAAACTGTATAGAATAACTTACTGATATCTAAAATATTTAGCTTAGCTAAACCTTTTGTGATGTCGTCACTAACTCCCTATTTTAATGCGAATAAATTAGAATAAATTATCTTCCATGGGCTTATCTGAAGACGAGAGGTGGCACTAACAATCTGATATATACTATAATACCTTAACACCAGAAAGATCGTTAGTGTTCTGGCTATGGACCTCCATATAGGAGACTAAAAATTCTTACAATAATATTGTTCTTTTTCTCTAATTTAAAGTGTTTAAGTAAAATTTTTGAAATGGGCATTTCTGCTAATTTCAAGCATGATTTAAAACATTACTTTAACAAGAAATAGGAAATTTAAAATAATAAACGGGTTCGAAATCAATCTTTATATTATTTTTAATATTGTACTTGCGTATAAAACATATCGATCAATAATCATGACTTCAAAACAATCTGATATCATATGGTATGCTTTATTGGTAATGACACAAGTGATGGATGCGTTTACGACTCATCCGCAATCCTAAGCCAATAACGGCATGTGGTCACGAGAACACATAACACTAAAGTTGCAAGTATCGGGAAACAATACATTTCAAATTCATATCCTTTCTCTTAGGTACAAAGTTGAAGTAGCAGGCAAGAGTCTGCCTGTACTCACCACTTTGGACAAGGGGCGTTACGGCGTGATCGTGTTCGAATCTCTGTCGAAATATGCCAATATGGATAAATGGAATCGAGAGCTACTCGACAAATACTGTCGGGAGTATTCCGTTGGAGTAGTCGGCTTCGCGACGCCTAGCGAAGAGACCTTGGTCGGCGCACAGCTAAAAGGATTTCCACTATTCATGCATACTAATTTGAGGTTGAAGGTGAGTTGGGATGTTATCGGTCACGTATTTCAATTATCGATCCCTTTTGAACTCTACAAAGTATTAACAGAGCAACAGCTGCTTTAACGTGGATTAAGTATTGGAATTTTTTTATTGCTCATCATACATATTCTTTTCGAAATCGGTCTTTTTTTGTTTAGGATGCAACGTTAAACGCTGCTTCACCCGTATTGCGATTGGCTCGTGCTGGAGAAACTGCCTGGGGCGCGCTTCCTGGTGACCACTGGTCGGTGTTCCGAGCCAACAGCTCTACCTATGAACCTATCGCGTGGGCGCTTAGAGAGCACGATTATGAAACTGATGGTGAGTGCAAATTTTACTAATCAGAAATAGGCGATATTCCTATAAGATTATGTACAGCATATCATGATAGGATATAGCATATCATGATATGATTTAACGTTACCTATCTTCGGATTATAAGATGACTTACAAAACATGAATGTATAGAGGCTTTTTAATATGATTAGCGGTCCCCTGGTAGTCGAAATTTGACTATAATTAATTGAAATTATAAGTTTTTACACTATCATGATTCTACGAGTATTGTCAAAGACTATTATTACACTTCTATAATCACAGATTTCGCCAAAACTACACTTTAGACAAATAATATTAAAGACAAACAATATTAATCTATTCTAAATTTAAGTACAGACTTTAGACCACTTTAAACAATAAAAAAACAATATTTAATCTATTGTCAATTTGACCGCAGAATATAAGCAGTAACAAATATTTGACAATAAACAAGCATGCGTGTATGTGTCAAGTACATGGTGGTGTTGTGTAATATTTTTATTTATTGATTTAATGTAAAATTTGATGCTTATTTAAAAAAAATATTAACATTCTGCACTCCTCTATATTCTCTATAAGTGTGGGAAATTTCATACTCCTCCGTACGCGCAATTTTCGTAAAAAAAGGGTACAAAGTTTTTGCTTTACATAATATTAATATACCTAAAAAAACATATCTGGAAGTAAATTATGATTTTGTTATTGAAAAGTTTGTATGTCACGCCTACAGTTGAATATGTATACAACACCTAGTTTAATATTGTTTTAACATAATAAACTTTATGCACTACAGTGTATCTCTGTACAATATCTGCATACCACATTAGGTATTCTTAATAATCTACGTGTTCAATATATCGCGGGAACGTACATCGTTGATATTTTAAATGAATAATGAATGTCTTGCCGTTGTAAGTATAATAATACCAGACAATTGATTTTTAAAATCGTTTTAAAGCTAACAAGCGTAGCAATAATAAAAGTTTGTGGCTTCTATGTATTTATTTATTTAATGTATTTTTTTCAATTTTATTATCTTACTAGCGACCCGCCCTCGCTTCGCTTCGGAAACATTAAAACACACATGAAACAAAAAAAAAAAATAAAAAAAAAAATTAAAAAAGTAGCCTATGTTCATCAGGGACAATGTCGGCTTCTAATGGAAAAATAATTTTTCAAATCGGTCCAGTAGTTTCGGAGCCTATTCGAAACAAACAAACAAACAAATCTTTCCTCTTTATAATATTAGTATAGATTAGTTGATACGTTTTACGTGATCACGTTTGCCGTTCGAGTTTCGTTTCATTATTTTTTTTCCACTTTTTATCTTGGTTTTGTAAATACTTCTTAACATATAGGAACTTGAGTCGTATTTATAAAGGGATATTTCCCAAATCACATAGCAGGGCTTGTGCTTAATTAATTACCTGCTAAACTATCACTACCATAACTAGAAAATGGGCTGTTAAGGAACATATCATTATGAGTTATCAAGTAAATTGCTTCTATGGAAATTTACGTAATGTGTTGTATGTAATTTTCCTCTGTCTGTTCACTGTTAGACCTTTGCCAAGGTTTTTTGCGAAGTTTTCTTTACGGCATTAATTATATTAATAATGCTCGTCAACATAAATATTATAATAAAATTGAGTGTACAACGATGGTATTATTAAAGTTAATAGAATATCATAATTATGTATGTTTTTTTATTGCTTAGATGGGTGGACGAGCTCACAGCCCACCTGGTGTTAAGTGGTTACTGGAGCCCATAGGACACCTACAACGTAAATACGCTACCCTCCTTGAGATGTAAGTTCTAAGGTCTCAAGTATAGTTACAACGGCTGCCCCACCCTTCAAACCGAAACGCATTACTGCTTCACGGCAGAAATAGGCAGGGCGGTGGTACCTACCCGTGCGAACTCACAAGAGGTCCTACCACCAGTAAAAGTACTTGTGAAAGAATAAAAGAAACAACATAATCGTTAATTTGTTGTAAGAAAATTATGCAATGTTATCTGTCTATGGAAACCATACCTTCCAAATAACTACGTTACTGAGGAACACGGCTCGAAATATCGACCGCAAGAATGAATATTAATACAATTAACTAAATGGAAAGATTTAGGAGTGGTAGAAAACGGAAATATGTCTAAGGGATGGTAAGCTATTAACGAATGTGTGACGGCGAAAATATGAATATCGAGATTACTAATAATGTAGGAGAGTGGGATGGGCATACTTGTTGACAACTTTTGCTGACCCCACATATTAGTGTGAAATTACAACGTAGAAGCTTGTGCTTAAAGATAATAAAAAAAATTGTTTTTCTTGTTATTAAGAAAAAATAAAGTTCAAGAAAACTAATTTAATGCAAATTTTATTACATATGTATACATATTGCTTCATTAAATGATCGAGTTTTTTTTATTTATTCTTTATTAGTGCCATACACCTATTAGGTTAAGTCGGCTAAGTGATCGAGTTCCAAATTTGAATTTGAAAGTCAACATATAATAATATGTCGCATGTGTTGTTCTCAGTTCAGTGCAATGTATACTTAGAATACAACACAAATATAAGAGGCCTCGCATCCGTAAGGCGACTACTAATGATTGTTTCCTATAAATTTGATTAATATTAATAACAAACGGTCGTCTTGCTTTTATTGATGAAGATTACTTCTAAATAATTTACAATTGTATAATATGTTTATTTAAAAAGTATGTCGTACAAAATCTAAAAAAACGAAAATAGATTTTTTTATGTCCATCCGAAAACGAATTTACACGAGTTTTAATAAAGGCAACCACTTAACATCCACTCCAGTAACCACTTAACATCAGGTGGGCTGTGAGCTCGTCCATCCAACTAAGCAACAAAAAAAAAAGGCAAAGGGAAGCGATTAAATAAATCGAAATGCATAAAATGTTTCATGATGTCACCCACATTAAGATCGAAACATCTAAGCCCCAACGGGAAGGTCAACCGATGTACATAGATAGGTACTCGTATGGCGTGACGCGATGCCGGAGTAGTTCATATCCTACAAATAGGTAATGCCCCTATCTAAAGATACATTAATTCTGTAGATAACCACGAGATATTGCCTTGACATATGAGAATATTAATTTACTAATAAAATTTTCAGAAAATTTAATCAATTAAAAATGCAGTTTTCATATTAAAAATACAAATCTCGTTTTTTGAATCAAAGTATTTTCTTAATTTTTTACATGCCTTCATTCTTAAGGATCACTTCACCACCCCATCAACTTATTCTTCCCCCTATACGACATACATACATAAATAAATGTATCTATATAATGTATATAATTGTACGTATGTGTATAAATTTTTTAAACATCAATAGTTATTCCCTTTTATATGGTTTTACTGGTAGTAGGACCTCTTGTGAGTCCGCGCGGGTGGGTACCACCACCCTGCCTATTTCTGTCGTGAAGCAGTAATGCGTTTCGGTTTGAAGGGTGGGGCAGCCGTTGTAACTATACTTGAGACCTTAGAACTTATATCTCAAGGTGGGTGGCGCATTTACGTTCTGAATGTCTATGGGCTCCAGTAACCACTTAACACCAGGTGGGCTGTGAGCTCGTCCACACAGCAAAGAATAAAAAAAAAAAAATGGAAAGTAGAATGAATGAAAACGGACTGTGAGCTCGTCCACCCATCAAAGCAAAAAAAGGAAATGTCGGAAACTGAAACAAAGTTAAAAATGTTGCCAAACTTGAAAGCTATAATAACAATATACGAACCTGTCAGGGGTGTATGACATGCATGTGCGTATACAAGATGCACTGGGTTCAAAGTACCTAAAAAATTGCCTCAGCAAAGTTCCAAGGGGAGATACGACGAAAACGTTATATTAAAATTCTCGGTACTGTGTATATAGGCGCCTCACGCGTTTGTGTTTGTCATACGACACACGTAATCGATATGTTAATTGACAAGCTGTGCTCACTGTGACAAGTGCAAGTTTCTTGGAATGTGTCAGTCTTGTAACAAATCAGTAGCAATGCAGCTATTTTTGTTTTATTGCTTAAATGGGTGGACGAGCTCTCACAGCCCACCTGGTGTTAAGTGGTTACCGGAGCACATAGACATCTACAACGTAAATGCGCCACCCACCTTGAGATATAAGTTCTAAGGTCTCAGTATAGTTACAACTGCTGCCTCACCCTTCAAACCGAAACGCATTACTGCTTCACGGCAGAATTAGGAAGGGCGGTGGTATCTACCCGTGCGGACCCATAAGAGGTCCTTCCACCAGTAAAGTTAGGATACCACCAGTAATGTACAAGTTAAGTTTTCATCTTATCCTAGATGGATAGATGAGCGCATGGCCCATCTGCTGTTAAGTCGTTACCCTAGCCATAGTCTAGTAGTCGTAACCTAGTATACATGAAGAACGTAAATGCCGCCACCCAAATTGAGACAATGGTTCTAAGTAAAAGTAAATTGTAATAATAGTAACGAAAACATTAGTCATTTTAAATAACAATGTAAAACACGATTATAAAATACGACTAAAACTAAAATTTAGGACACAGACACGTAACAATACAGAAAGTTTGATATGACCTCCTCCTCCTTGCGTCGATAATCAGTGCTGAGGGTCGTGGCCTCCTCTAATCACTTTCTCCTTCATCATCTTGCGCCATTCCTGCCTGTAATTCCTGTTGATATGACACTGCCTGCTTAAAACGATAAAACTATAAGGTAAACAATAAAAATAACTATCATTGAAGCAATTACCGAGTCATGTTTGTAAAATAATGTAGATTTCATTGCACTGAAAATTATCATGTAAATAGACATGGAAGACTGAAATTTATTTAATACAAATGGAAATTTCCTGTTTCATGTCATTTATGCAAATACCATTAAATTAACTACTTTTGAGAAAGCGGTTTGAAATTATATTTGTACATATATTTTTTGCCACTCCCTTTTTCTATTCTCTGTCTCGTCTACTGAATTGAAATTTTAAATTGCTTTTCAAAACAAAACAAACAATCGCTTTACACGAGTTTCAGACGTAAGAAGAGACACACGGTTCCTTTTTAACTAACCTTTTTCAGAACTTCATTTAAATCTATGTATTAATACGTGAAGCAAAAACTTTGTATCCCTTTTTACGAAAATTGCACGGACGTAGGAGTATGAAATTTTCCACACTTATAGAGAATATAGAGAAGAAGTGTACAATGCTAATATTTTTTTAAAATAATGCATAAAACATCCATTAAATCAATAAGGAAAACATTACACACACTACATACCGTGTATTTGACGCACACACGCATGCATACTAATTATTTATTGTCAAACTTTTGTTCTTGACGTCTGTTGTCAAATGGAGAATAGATTAAATATTGTTTGTCTTTGTTATTATTTTTTATAGTATGATCTTGGCGAAATTTGAAATTATAGAAGTATAAAATACAATCATAATAGTGTACAAACTTACAATTCCAATTAATTATAGTCGAATTTCGACTACTGCGGGACCTCTAGTTATCTTTAATTTTTAAAAATCTGCGTTCCCTGACTGACCTTCCTGTCAAAAATATTTTAGAATAGAACCGTTAGCAATTTTTCGGTCCAAATGGTTTCAAATTGGAGTCTCACGACTTAGTGTGCTGTGAAAGTTTTGTGCAAACACCTATAGACCAGAAACAAGTAACTGTAACTTTAAATTTGACAAATTCAAAACAATTTAATTCGTGAAATTACAGTCCGTAAAATTCTCATGTATTCGTGTTACTTGTCTGCTCAATTAGTCAAATTAAAAATACAGATAACAATACTTTGCAAATTGATTAATTTATAATCACATGCGAAAGGCACAAAAATGCCTTAACAGTGACACACACGATTGTTTCTTTCTATGAACATTAATGGCACAATACGTTGTGAATTTATGAAATACTAGCTGTGCCCGTCCGCTTCGCTGGGCATTTAAAATTAACATTATTATTTCTCACCCCCACAAAGATTCTCATCATTAACGCCCCCGCAACTAGTGTAAGGAGTCCAACGCTCATATAAATATTAGCCTATCAATTAAGTACATGTATTTTCTACATGGATACCAAGTTTCAAGTCAATCGGATGCATGGTTCAGTAGTTATAACGGAACATCCGTAAAATCCACTGTAGATTTATATATTAGTATAGATTAGCATAGATGTATAAGTTTCATTGCATATTAATTAACATGAATGTTTTCGATGTTCGATCTAATGATAAAAATGCTCAAATTAAGATATGGAAATTAAAACAAATGATTTCCAATTCGTGACACAGTTCTGAGATAATGTACAAATGACCTGAAATAAACGGTTTGTTTACAGGAGAGCGGATGCCGCTGGCAACTGTGATACAAGACCACGGTCGTTTGGACGGCGTCCAACGCGTTCTGTTCGGTAGTGGTCTACAGTTCTGGTTGCATCGACTGCTTTTTCTGGACGCATTAAGCTACCTCAGTCACGGGCAGCTCAGCTTGAGTCTGGATCGATGGATATTGGTTGATATCGATGACATCTTTGTCGGTGAGAAAGGTAGGTGGTTGAATTTTCAATAAATATTAACTTTTTTTATTTTATTTCAAAACATTGCTGAACGAGTAAGTTCAATCAATGTCCGACAGAAAAATGACTCTAAATTTATGACTTTTCACTTTACTTATGACCATAATTCAGATTTAAATTGTCTGCAATAAACCGTGAAACATCCGAAAAAAATGTAAACTACATAAAATAATTTCATTTTTATCGTACAAAAGTATTTGAATGATAATGTTGATCCATGAATTTAATTAAGCACGGTAGGTATACATTTCATAAAAACAGCGATCGGTCTGTAGGCGTTACGAAACAACAATGTGACGTCTGAAAATAACAGAACGTGTCAATGATATAAATACATACATGGAACATGACATATTGTAAGCATACGTTATCTGTTAATATAATTTTATGATGGTTCCATCTTAAAAGTCTTCTTCGAAAATTGTAAAGGAAACCATTTATTCTGAGTGGAAATTTCTAGTATTTTTTTCTATTGTTTATTTTAATTTGATCTGAATCAATTCTGTATAGTATAAGTGATGTTGTTTGTTCCTACTTTATATTCTTATATATTTATAAATTAGCCGCCAATGGACGCTCATCGTCGAACCTCAATTAAGGCCGTCAACGTATCGTGTTCCGACGAACAATACCTGACATTTGTGGGTAGACAATAAAAGGGTGCTCTCCATAATCTAAACAGGAGCGTACAACTACAAAATCAATTAACGCTGAATAATAGAGGGCTATACAGCCTTTGTCGTAGTAATTAGTATGCACAGAACTGAGTGCTATTAATACTGGCGGTTTCCGTGCATTGAATCACGATCTCCAAGTTATGTTAAGTACTGTTTTTAATATTTACGAGTATCTGGAAACGCTCGTCCTGTTTTTCTTCTCACCAAGCATTGGAAGGCTAAATTGATCTCTTAATGGTTTGTTGGACGGCTATTTGCCGGTGTTGTTTCAATGTGGGTTGTTAATTTGCCCGTTGCGATAAGTGCCACTTTAATGTTAAAAGTGTTAAAAATAGTGGCCGCTTAATTAGTGATACATCCGCATAGGCGAAATGGAACAACGTTCGTTGAAAAATTCAAAACACTAATTACGGTTCGTTATACACCAAACAGAAAATATGAGAACTATTTCCGCACAAAAAAGTATTAATGGTAGTGGTTTAGATTATACTACATGATATTCCATGATTACTTAAATTATATTAATTTGTGTTTTCTTCCTCGACCTGTGTCGGCTTTGATAAATATTCCGTCCCGTTTCTCACAGGAAAGAAGATATCTATACTCCAAATTTTATTGAGAGTTTGTGTGAAAAAAAGATTTATTATATTACTAGCTGACCCGGCAGACTTCGTAGTGCCTAAACCTAAACCTTTGTATAAAATAAAAGAAACAAAAGGAATCCGTCCGACGGGCGACATATCAAAGGAAAAATAAAATTGTTATTTTTATTTAATTCCGAGCATAATTATATTTATTTACTTTTTATACCTTCTCTGGACTTCCACAAATAATTCAAGACCAAAATTAGCCAAATCGATCCAGCCGTTCTCGAGTTTTAGCGAGACTAACGAATATATAGATATAGATTATATATTGATGATTACTTATATTATTATACTATATATTTTATACTTATATTATACGATTAGTTCCCGTTTGTATAGGTACCCGTCTTCACGAAGAAGACGTGGCGGCACTATTGACGTCTCAGGCAGCACTGCAGCGATTAGTTCCGGGGTTCAGGTTCAACCTCGGCTACAGCGCGAAGTACTACCACCACGGAACGCCAACGGAAAACCTCGGCGATGACGCTCTGTTAAAACATAGGGAATATTTTAATTGGTAATTTAATTAGTTATTTTTATAGATTTTAAACTGCATACAATATCTGGCCACATGTTGGTCTCTCTATGGAGTGTGATTAGACCTTTATGCTGGGTTTTAAGAGACCGCCTCCGAAAACGAAGACAGATAATAAATAGCACTAATGACACCTTTGATGATGAAGTTATTTAGACAAATGTTGTACATAAGCATTTGCGCGATCGCGCGAGTCTGCGCCGCACTGCGCCCGTGCTTGAGCGTAAATAATGCTAATAAAACGTTTTAAACATATGTTTAATCAAGATCGATTTTTTTTCTGTCCCATCATCAAAGGTATCATTAGTAATATCGTCTGTCTTCGTTTTCGGAAGCGATCTCCTAACACCCAGTATATTTATTCCGCTAAAAAAATCGTTTCTGAATTCATACACGTCTTTCCTAGAAGCTGAATGTTGGCAAATGCTTAAGACGTTCACGATTTACTTCCACAGTGAAGGAACAACATCGTGTAATAAAAATGAAACCCGCAAAAATTATAATTTGCGTAATTACTGGTGGTGAGACCTCTTGTGAGTCCGCGCGTATAGGTACCATCGCCCCGCCTATTTCTGCCGTGAAGCAGTAATGCGTTTCGGTCTGAAGGTTGGGGCAGCCGTTGTAACTATATCGAGATCTTAGAACTTATATCTCAAGATGGGTGGCGCATTTACGTTGTAGATGTCTATGGGCTCCAGCAACCACTTAACACCAGGCGGGCTGTGAGCCCGTCCAACCATATAAGCAATAAATAAAAAAGGCGTCTTCGTCAATTATCTCGTCAACAGGTTTTGCCACATGTGGAACCATCAACAGCCTCACCTGTACAACAACGTGTCTCAGCTCGAAGCGGAAATGATGCTGAACAAACAGTTCGCTCTAGAGCACGGGATCCCGACGAACT
The DNA here is from genome assembly GCF_030267445.1 of Bombyx mandarina. Lineage (NCBI taxonomy): Eukaryota > Metazoa > Arthropoda > Insecta > Lepidoptera > Bombycidae > Bombyx > Bombyx mandarina. The sequence goes on along the minus strand of NC_143228.1, from coordinate 5,812,197 downwards.
CGTGCTACTCTGTGTCCCCGCACCACTCCGGAGTCTATCCCGTACACGAACCTCTCTACGAAGCCTGGAGGAAAGTCTGGGACGTTAAAGTTACAAGCACGGAGGAGTATCCTCACTTAAGACCAGCTAGGTAAGTTTAACCATCTCTCTTATATTCCAATATTTTGCAAAAATTACTAAAGGATTTTAGAAAAAAAGAGTACCTTAAAAAAGCTTTAAAAAATACAAATATCAATGCTGAATTCGTAGCAAAATAATTTTAAATGGTTTTTTTTATATAATAAATGTTATTGACTTATTAAAAACGTTATGCAGGTTGATACTCAACACATATAATCAAACTGCGTAATATTCGGTATTTCGACGTTCAGCACTTTATACGCCGTCGATAGATCTAATCTCTACAATAGTAGAGTCTCTAGGTTCGCGCTCAAAGGGTTAAGATTAAAAATTATAGTCTATCTAGGCATCCAAACAGACGGAATCGCAAAAACCAAAAACTACAAATTACTACATATTTATCTCATATCATTTACTGGTGGTAGGACCTCTTGTGCTTTACTGGTGGTAGGACCTCTTGTGAGTCCGCACGGGTAGGTACCACCACCCTGCCTATTTCTGCCGTGAAGCAGTAATGCGTTTCGGTTTGAAGGGTGGGGCAGCCGTTGTGACTATACTGAGACCTTAGAACTATATCTCAAGGTGTGTGGCGCATTTACGTTGTAGATGTCTATGGGCTCCAGTAACCACTTAACACCAGGTGGGCTGTGAGATCGTCCAAACATCTAAGCAATAAAAAAATAAAAAAAAATCTTATAAAGGATTGTGACAAATATTCAATATTACGGAGAGCATTGCTAACAAAATTTAAGAAAGTCACGTTATTCTAATCAATATAGAACGTGATGATTCATTTACTCTCCAGAACAGTATAATGTATGTATATATTTCCTTTCATTTTTATTTCCACTTAGTGTGTATATTTGACGTTGACTGGTGAAGTTCTTCCCGTGTATCTTTGAATAGTAAAGAAAACAAAAACATTTAATAGTACGCTTGTGTAAACTAATTTAAGGAAGCTTATATTGCTTGTGATATTGCTTTACGCGTTTCCTTTGACGAAATGCCTTCCGGGACGATTAAAAATAGTATTTGTACGTTAGATAAAGCTTAAAATATTTGTAGACATTGAAATAAAATTCAATAATATAAATAAATCGAAAGATTTTCATTATTGGGATACAAAATTCAGATGATTGAATAAGTGAAGCCATGTTGAAATTCAACTTACTGACAAATAATTAATCAATTTAGAATTTACAATAGTAACAATTACGTTAGTAAATGATTATGTAAAAAAAAAAATTAGTAATTGTTTTTGTGACAAAATTGCAGTAACATAAAAAATAGGATGTCAATTTACTTTCTGAAATTTAAAAAAAATAGCTGATTTTTCTTAAGTGTGAACGTAAACCTAAACAAACAGCAATTTAAATGAAGAAAAGTTTTAAAGTATGTACATCACGTACACCGCCGAATATTTAACATCTAAGTTGTATCACGCATGAAATCGATTCGAAACCCGATATACCGAAAGTCAAACGGCATAATAAATTGAAGTTAATTGTTTAATTCTGGTAACGTCCGCCGGGACTACGAATGTTGATCAAAGTTTATTGACGTTAGATACACACATCCACCTAAACGTTCACGGCTCTATTAATTTACGTAACGCGTAACTATGTAGTTTCGTTAACGGAAAATTCTCGAAGGTCTTGACATTTGAAGGGAAATTGCTTCTTTTTTTTTTTTTTCAAAGAAAGTAAGAATTTCATTTCACTTACCTCTTTGTACCTTTACTGCAACACTGAAGAAGCAAAACGATTTTCTCTATCAAACCAAATAATTTTGGAACATATTGATTTTTATTCAAAAGTATCATGTTATAAGCTGATAAAGGTGTTTTATTTTGCAGTAGTGGTAGACGTCAGTGAATTTGAATTTAAATATTCACCATGCTAATAGGGTGATAAGAATTAGAGTGGAGTAACATCAGCTGATAAAACAATTTAGAGGCTTAATTATTTTAACAAACGCTATTATCTATGACCTTCACAATTGTAGTTAATTAAACTATCGCGTTGTATTACACTATTAACTTCAATCTAAATTCATTGGAAGTAAATTTCATCATTTGCCCTATTTCATTCAAGAGATTTTAGGGGCTCACTTGGATTGGACCAGCGCACCCATTTGTTCCGAATTCTATTGCTTGTGAAACTGAAACGAAGGAACAAACGTAAACAAAAAAATTACTAATAAGAGTCTGGTATTCTCAAGCCTTTGATTAAATTTGGTAAAACGTCCGATATTCCAAACTCTGAAATGTGATTTTTTTATTTGTGGCACTATTCGTTTTGTGTGATAAACAAACACGTTCGCAGTTGTTTTTCTAGTAAAACATACTTCTGTACCGACTATTAATATTCTTAATGATGAGTGAAAGTACTATTAAGCACAGTATCGCCAACCAAGTTAATTTAATAAGTTTTTTTTTACTTCACACATCCACAGTCCAACACAGGTTAATATTAGAGGAGACATAGATAACCGCGTTAATGATTCGACCTTGATGTCAAAAGGTTAAAGTCCATTGAGACAACGACTATGTTTCAAATACACGTTAAATATGTGTTGTTATACGTGGTCATTATGATATCTATATATTAATACGTGAAGCAAAAACTTTGTATCCCTTTTTACGAAAATTGCGCGGACGGAGGAGTATGAAATTTTCCACACTTATAGAGAATATAGAGAAGAAGTGCACAATGCTAATATTTTTTTTAAATAATGCATAAAAGATACATTAAATCAATAAAGAAAACATTACACACACTACATACCATGTATCTGACGCACACACGCATGCGTACTATTTATTGTCAAACTTTTGTTCTTGATGCCTGTTGTCAAATTGAGAATAGATTAAATATTATTTGTCTTTTTTAATATTTTTTATAATGTAGTCTTGGCGAAATTTGTGATTATAGAAGTATAAAATATGTCGAGGGAGATACTGATGGAACGTTTTTAAAAAGTGTGACGTCAGCATTGCTGACGTCACGGTTATTGCTTTGTTGACGATGACTCATGTTTGGGCTTCCGAAACAAAACTTCACCAGAACTTCACAATAACTGCGTATATTTCACGAGAAGCGTGACAACGTTCAGAGAGATCTGTACTGTACTACGGCTCGGACACGAATGAATCTGCGCTAGACGCACGGCCGTATTTATAGGGCTTGGTACACGTCAGCGTGTTTACAAGTTTTGACAGGACTGTTTTTACATCAATTTCTCATCTTAACAAACACAGAGTGATTAGTTGATGACCAGATTATCCGATTATCACATTGAATCATTATTATTTTTATAATAGGTAGGTAAATAGTCATATTTGCGCCGACACGGCCATACTGACAGGCGGTGCGCGCTCTGCACCAGCCTCGTTGAGTCTCGTAGGTTTTTCTTTGATTCTCATTGACCTGCAGGAATAAAAAGTTTCTCTGAGTAGCGCATCTGTTATACTACTTGCGTTACTTGTAACTATGTAGGTTTGAGACTATTAATGCGATTTGATCGTAGGTTTCTCGGAGGTTCTCGTAGATTTATTTAAGGTGTCCGGATAAGGATGTTGTTTTGGCGTACACTGTGGTACTTATGTAGTACAGAATAAAGATTGAGAAGCTTTATACAAAATTGTTATAAGTATAGGAATGCTGTACATGGAAGGTGAGCGATGATATTGAAGTGCTTGTAATGCTCCACGCTTACTCGCACGATTTATGTACTCGTAGATATATCGATACAAATGCTCCACGCATAATTGCACGATTTGATTTCTCGTAGATAGGATTGATGCTGTGGCGCTGAGCGGTCTCGAACGCCGTGGTCCACAGGGGCTCTGAAATTGGTTCAAGGAAGGAAAATAGGATAGGGGTAATGTACAGGCTTACTTTTAATGATGGTCGACCCGTCAACAAAGACAACGGCCAACGGCTGGATCTTACTGCTGATGTTGATACTGACTTTCTCATAAATTGGTAAACATTTTAAGTAACTATCAGGATAGCAGTAAGAAATATAAATCGACGCGCGACGGGGAAGGTAAAGCGGTAGTTTCCGTCATCACTCGTGTTCGATTGAACTCAGTTTAGTCAATAAAACTTTTTGAATAATAATTATTGAAACTCAACACACACAACTTTCACAATGACAGGGTAAACCGACAGTTTCGTGCCACATACCAACAGACTGACTGACTGCCAGAGACTCATTGACTCTGACGGACGGACCGTCTGATACGGACTGGATGACTGTCTGACACGGAACGCCACGACTCTGTCCACGTACCGCCATTTTATACTGTGGCGTTACGGAGTCTACCCTACATTTTGTGATATTTATCAAAACAGCATTTCATCATTTAAGATAATAGTCAAAATAACGTCTTAATACTACTAAAAGTCGTTAATCACGACACGGCCATTCTGACATGTCACACGTCCCTGTGTGACGCTCCTGCTAGAAAAATAACCTTCTGTAATATCAAACAGGTTTCGTCTCGGCCAATCCTGATTCATTCACGATTGAGGATTGGGATTCTTTCATTACAAACCATAACGCTAGCTTTCAACAAGATCTTTAACCTGTGTGAGTAGATAATTTAACTACCCAATTATTAGCGACACACTATACAACTGAAAAATTTCATTAATGCTCAATAAGCATTAGAAACCCGAGTCATTACAAAACTAAGTAATGTGAGTAGTATTTCATCAGTATTCAGTACCAATCACAAACTGTCGTTACGATCACCTCCATCTAGTGAGAGTAACTCATGCCACCTATATCAAGTGACGATAACCTTGATACCTCCATCGAGCGACGCAAATAAGTGGGACCTCCATCCGGCACCCAACTTCAACATAAAACACATCGCTCGATTTAGGTGATGTGTTCAATTACCAGTTTTATAAATGACACCGAATACTGTTCTTTACTAATCACACAAAAATAGGACAACAAAAATCCTTACTTTAATCAGTTAGTTGTATCGTGGTCTTTTGACTCTACATCTTCTAAATCACTAGTTTCAACAAAATCGTATTTAGGGATTGCACTACATTTGGATGAATTAAACACACACACATAGTAAAAGCTTAGAAAATTTTCAAGTATACGGAAATAATTGATCACAATAAACTACTAGAGCAAATTAAAGAGCAGAGGACGATCAGAGCCTTGTACCACCGTCGTTTATTCATTCAACCATTTAATTAAGCATAATTAAATTATCGAAACTTCACATAAGCCTCTCTATCGCCACGGCTCTCCCGTCGACCAGCAATCGCAATTGCCCTCATGATGCGCATCCACAGTGTGAATCGCCCGTGTGCATCACCCGCTGACTACACACGATGGTATTTACAGACCCTGATCTCCGCCAGAGCCAAACGCGCACCGCGCACCCACGGACTACTTGAGTTGCCTCAAGAGACATTGATTTCTGCCGGGCTACGACTACGTAATAGCTACTAGTACGGTCGAACACAATACGGCCGATAGAGTCTTACTAGAGTTTCCAGCACAACTTAGGCTCACTCATCTTCAATAGGATCATTGTCAACATCAACTTCGACTGGTACATGACCTACTGATATCCTCCTCAACCTATCGTGTGCATATTTGTACGTACGCTAAAATTTTAAATGTTCGCCTTTGTTTTATCAAATCGCGCCTTATCATAATCTTTTGTTCTCATACGCTATCTCGCGAATTTCGTCAATATCAATTTCAGTCTACATCGCTACACATCAACGACGGTCTTGCAACCTTACCGATTAAAAGCTCGAGTGGCGATGCTTTCGTTACACGACTCATCGTGCAATTAATAGCTAGCTGAACCTCACCTACAACATCTTGCCACGATCTGGTATCGCTAGTCTACCGCTGTTAACATTGCTTTTAGGACACTCACAACGCGCTCTACCTGTCCATTAGTACGAGGGGAACCGGTTGCTCTCTGGTCTCGTCAAGGTTAATCTCTTGTTTTCAGTATCATTTAAAGTAAAAATCTTTTGTGCGTATGGCACGCGAATTATTAAAAGCTCAAGAGGGCTCACCCTTTTTATACGTTGGATAGAACAATTTAAAAAATATGTGCTTCTAGCACTTCTTGTCAAGAACAATTCCATGAGCTAATTGCGAGCTTGGTCAGCAATAACGCAAGTGTGGGCTTCGAATAAGGACACACTAGATTTAAGTGTTTATTTCGCTGAATGCTCAATCTCACTGAACCGATTAAAACAACTATCGGGTAGTACATGACATTAAAATGAGTAGGCAATAAATTATCGCAAAGGATTTGTTCCGTACAGTTTTGGTCAAAACAACAGACCCTTTATGAGAACCATCGCATAAAATTCCTGAATTATGAAGCTACTACTAATAGATTTCTCGACAAGAGAACATTCGGCACCAGATTCCAAATAAAAGTAAAACGACTCACCAGATTTTTCTCATTTACCAAGACACCCGATGTTACGCAGCTACCGGCACGTCGCTCTGCTGCTGCGTTGCTCGCGGCCGTCGATGACATCGCGCCATCAATTTGCCTCGGCGGCAACTCGTGGCAATGTTTTTGCTTAGATGGGTGGGCTATGAACGAGCTCATAGCCCACCTGGTGCTATGTAGTTATTGGACCCACATATATTCACAACGCAAACGCGTCATCCACCCCGAGATACAAGTTCCAAGGTCTCAGCATAGCTACAACCGCTGCCCCACCATTCAAACCGAAATACACCACTGCTTCACGGCAGAAATAGGCAGGGTGACGGTACCCGTGCGGTCGATGGCACTATACGGATCACCCGTCTGGTGCCACGTCCTTACCCACTAGAACGTCGCTGCGCTGCGACGGCGGCAGCGCGCGATCGCGGTCAGAGTCATTCAAGGATACCTCACAGTCTCCTACGAGGCGGCGCGCCCTAGCGCAAGTGCAGCCGGAGCGCGGGGGCTCCAGACTCGGCAGTCCGTGCTGGAGGCGTGGTCTCGTCATTTGGCGGACCCGTCGGCCGGCCTCCGTACCGTCGAGGCGATCTGCCCGGTTCTCGCAGACTGGGTGGGCTGCGACCGCAGAAGTCTCACCTCCGGCTACCTGTGCAGACTCACAAGACATCTTACCACCAGCCACCACGAAAATCACAATTTTGCGGGTTCCACCTCTACTACACGATGTTACTCCCACACTGCGGAAGCCAACCGCGAACACTTGTCAAGCACGCACAAGCACACACTTCACCGGAAAAACTGGCATCCGCCTGCGGGACCCGAACACCGCCGCATCGTCAGACACGAACGCACCGGATGTCTTATCTTACAGGTCACGACGACTTCAAATGTGTCAATTTTCTTCCCCACGAAAATTTGCTTGCTTTCTTGTTTACTTGCTTGCTGGAGCCCGAAGTCATCGAACGTTTAGTGTATTGGTATTAAATCTAGCAGATTCTAAAGTTTCAGCGACAATTCACAGTCTCATGTCCTGGTTTATTGACTAGTGGCATGTAACTCTGGCAGTAATCATTGGCTTATTAAAAACGATTCGTGTCGGAACTACTCACTCGTCATGACAGATCCATTATTGCGATCGAACATCCACTTGAGACTTGCACTTGCCTTAATTTCTTGCAATAGCTTGGGACGTGTATTTCCGCTAGTAAATGCCATGTGATAAAATTTCTTCGTGGCTCAGATCTTCCATCGAGGTAGCAGACGTTATTACACGACTTGCGTATGCTGCATTCACGCTTTTGTGGCTTACCATTGCTTAAATTGATAAGCGTCGCATCAAGAATTTTGCATAACGAGCGAGAAATAAGTCGCAAATGCCTCCATGTGACACCTACGTGTGAAGTTACCGTTACTGGTATTCTGATCTGCATCATGTTTTTCCGCTGTACTTCGAACATGTTCAAACACGTCACGCCAGTGAGAGTAGAGTCCTGATCCCACTTCTGATGTCGAGGGAGATACTGATGGAACGTTTTTAAAAAGTGTGACGTCAGCATTGCTGACGTCACGGTTATTGCTTTGTTGACGATGACTCATGTTTGGGCTTCCGAAACAAAACTTCACCAGAACTTCACAATAACTGCGTATATTTCACGAGAAGCGTGACAACGTTCAGAGAGATCTGTACTGTACTACGGCTCGGACACGAATGAATCTGCGCTAGACGCACGGCCGTATTTATAGGGCTTGGTACACGTCAGCGTGTTTACAAGTTTTGACAGGACTGTTTTTACATCAATTTCTCATCTTAACAAACACAGAGTGATTAGTTGATGACCAGATTATCCGATTATCACATTGAATCATTATTATTTTTATAATAGGTAGGTAAATAGTCATATTTGCGCCGACAAATACAATCATAATAGTGTACAAACTTACAATTACAAATAATTATAGTCGAATTTCGACTACTGCGGGACCTCTAGTTGTACGTATTTTGCAAGATGACAATATTACCTACACGCGACGTAGGTCGTTGACTTGTCGAAATATCCAAGTTGACAATTTACAAGTATCAGTATTTACTAGTGGTTCCCCGGTAGTCGAAATTCGACTATAATTAATTGAAATTATAATTTTGTACACTATTTGTACATTATGATTCTATTTTCAGACTATTATACTTATATAATCATAGACTTCGCCAAAAATACACTTTAGACAAATATTAATAAAAACAAAAAATATTTAATTTATTATCAATTTGACCACAGACTTTATGCAATGAGAAAAGTTTGACATTAAACAAATAGTATGCATGCTTGTGTGTGTCAAATACATGGTAGTGTGCGTAATGTTTTTTTTATTGATTTTGTATTTTTATGCATAATTAAAAAAAACTATTATTATTCTGCACTCCTTCTCTATATTGTCTATAAGTGTGGGAAATTTCATACTCCTCCGTCCGCGCAATTTTCGTAAAAAGGGGTACAAAGTTTTTCCTTCACGTATTAATATATAGATAAGCGTAAAGGACTACTAGACTACTGCTAGAGCTACTGATCACGTGGTCGCTGTAACTCGATCAATCAGTCGCTCGTCTTCGTCTTAGTGCCCTGCGAATCCCTTGAATGGTGGTAGGACCTCTTGTGAGTCCGTACGGGTAGGTACCACCACCCTGCCTATTTCTGCCGTGAAGCAGTAATGCGTTTCGGTTTGAAGGGTGGGGCAGCCGTTGTAACTATACTTGAGACCTTAGAACTTATATCTCAAGGTGGGTGGCGCATTTACGTTGTGGATGTCTATGGACTCCAGTAACTACTTGACACCGGGTGGGCTGTGAGCTCGTACAACCATCTAAGCAATAAATATATATATCACTAAACTATTTCGCAGAGTTTAACAAAATATCTGATGTCACTTTTTATCGGCAAAATTAAGTACCTACCGCCGACGGAATATTAAAATTATTACCGTATTCTCCGCATTTATTATAATTGCGTCCGTCTCTCGATACTCGACGTGCGTAATTAAATTTCGATAATTGAATTTACCCTCACTATGAGCACGAGCTAATAAATGATGATGAAGAACTTGAAAAAAGATAAGTGGTAATAAAACGTTAACGTAGCTGCAAAAAAAAAACTTAGTCAAACCTACTGAATATTTCTTAAAGGCGTTTTAAATTAGTACAAGCTAACTGATAAAGTTTTTATTGAGTATCGAACTTTAATAATTTATTTTATTTTACCTTCTTATATTCTTTGCCGAGAACTTGTTCGTTTACTGAATATTAAAGTAATTTAATCAGGACAAAATAATTTCTCCGAGAAAGTTTTCGAATAAAGCAAAAAATGATATTGGCTTTTTTCTATTCCTTTACGAGAATGATAACGTTATTGCTTTTCTAATTTTCCTGAATTGCTTAAGTTTCACAAACGAGCAGTTTTACGTAAAAAGAAGGAAGACGTAGTTTTAATTTACAAGATAAAATAATTTCTTATTTTGTCAACAAAGAAACGACATCTAATATTTAATTTTATTTGTTAAGATTTTTATGTCTCCTTTAAATTTTAATTCCAAAATTTTGATATATTGTAGAAAGTATTACATATTAATATATTGTGACATTTTCTTATTATTGAAATTCATGATGAAAACGCTTTCAAACGAAAAAAATAATTGATATTGGTATTATACATTAATAAAATGATTTAATTAAAAATCACGTAAAATTTTGTTAAAAGAAAAATAAAACCGTCAAATAAGTTGTACAAAAATATTCATATCACCCTTCCTAATTTATTATTTTTTCATTTCTATACACGTCGCAATTTTCAATTTGTTCTCTTTTGGAACAACCAGTCTCGTATTGAAATATTAAATACTTTTATATACCTCTCTGAGATTGTCGTAAAGGATTCGGAATGTCTACATAAAGACAAATAAATAAATAGTAATAACAATATTACGGACTACTTCAAATAAATAACGATAAGGATTTAGCGTTATATTTATAAATGGCTCTTCAACCCACGATAAAGTTTAGATATCAATTTCAGCTTCAATCATAATTGAATCTATTTTATAATAATATTTCGTAATTTAATAATACTGTGAATTTTGCGAGTAAGCCCTGACATGGACTCTTATTTCTAATGACTATCCAAAATTATACTAATTTGTTTTTCTTTCAATTTATATTGATATATTACATAAGTTATATCACAAAATAATACAAGATTCATTATGGAGCAAACAAAAAACGTCTATTTATTAGTAAAAGATTATGTTCTGGTTTTGTAGTTGATACACGAAAACTGTAACAGAACTGTATCTGTACTATGGAGATGTTTAAATGAATTTAAATATTATATAATGTGATTTGGGCATAGCTCTTAACTTTAAAATCATGATTTTTGTTTGTCTCTTTGTTCATTCGTGCAAAGACTACTGGACTGGAGCGCTATGACATGTCCTTCTTCAAACGAGGCTTGTGGAGAGTACTTAACGGTAGGCAGCGGCTTGGCTCTGCCCCTGGCCTTGCTGAAGTCTAATTGCGACGATATCCACTCACCATCAGGTGGGACGTATACTCGTCTACAAGGGCAATAAAAAAGTAAAATAAAATAAACATATTTTAGTGTTACTAAAGTTTTTGATGAAGACGTTAATAAAACCAAATTGCTCTGCCACTTCTATACGATGTAAACCGCTAGCGTTTCATTTTAGACGCCAGTTGTCTGGCTGTTATTAATGTTATTATAAACAACGAACATTGTACGAGGAGTGCAAATATTATGTACAGATTACGTCGCGGTTTCCGGCACCGGGGCGTGATGGTGTTGCCGCGTCAAACGTGCGGTCTGTTCACGCACACGTTACTGTTGGAGCGTTATCCGGGCGGGAGGCATCGACTAGACCGCTCCATACAGGGAGGCGAGCTCTTCCAGACTGTTATCAACAATCCGGTAATTATGAAACATGTTATCGACAAGATCATGTCTTTTTTTTTAAATACTACCTCTGCCTTAAGGTACGCGTCCATTGGCCCGCGCCGGACGTACCGCACGCAACAGATTTTATTTTGCTTTGTATTTTTTGCTTATAAATGCCGGCGTTCGGTGCGGGTGGCGCGAATAGCGGACGCAGGACTATGTGAAGTCACCCATCTAAGACAAGGTTTGAGCCCCGTAAGCTCACCTACTAGCCCGGTGACGCTGATATGGTCTCTTTAGACCAGCGGTCGGGGAACCGCGGTAAATTACTCCAACTGGGGTAAAATTAAATTTTGGGGGGTAAAAATGAAACTTTTGTGAGTAAAAAGTATATATTGAACTGAAACTTCTTTAGAATCGTTGTTATTTCAAATTATCATGGGGGCTATAATATGAAAGATGCCAAAAAGAAGCGATTTCGTTTTTTTTTGTTCTTCGCCACGGGGTAATATCAACTTACACAAAAATATTTTGGGGTAATAATTAAAAAAGTTCCCCGACCGCTGCTCTAGACCATCAGCTTAGGTAGGAAAAAAAAACTGAAATAATACAAAGCAAAATAAAATCCGTTACGTGCGGTGCGTCCGGCGCGGACCAATGGACGCGTACCTTTACAGCAAATGATTAAGGTCATGTCTTATTAAAAATATGTATATATCTATTTTTTATTTGTCTTTACAATACAATGTTTGTACTAGATCAACGTGTTCATGACCCACATGTCGAATTATGGCAACGATCGACTCGCATTATACACTTTCGAGTCGGTGGTCAAGTTCCTGAGGTGCTGGACCAATGTGCGTCTTGCATCAGCACCACCTTTGGCCCTGGCGGAGAAGTATTTCCAACTGAGACCCGACGAACTGAACCCGTTGTGGGGGGTGAGTGCTTGAAACTTTTTTTTACTTTCATTGTTGAAATATATTTTTTCTCTTGATCGATACGTAATGGTTATAATTTTATGTCTACATATATACACCAGTCTATTTACTTTTTAGCTTTAAATACAACTTTTAAATTGCAATGCATTATGGTATCGCGGCGGAAATAGGTAGGTCGGTAGTCCCTACCAAAACAGGCTTACGACACCCAGAGCCACCATTATGATACGTAATATTTAAGAGGTATGTAATAATAATTGATAACACTGAAGAAGGAGAAATGATTATACTAGAGAAAGTGTCAAAATTAATAAAACTAGCAGTAGGTATTCAGCGTGACTTGGACACGTATTGGGGAGACAGAAAATGCACTTTAATAGAAAAGTGATGATTTTACATGTAAATGGAAACAAGGCGAAAGAAGGCAAAAAAAGTGAATTGTGCCCCTGACATAAACGCACTTTTAGTGTTCGTAAGTGTATGATTAAAATTTGATTGACTTCCACGGTGAGGGAATACGTGTAATAAAAATAAAATCCGCAAAATTATTATTTGCATAATTACTAATGGGAGGACCTCTTGTGAGCTCGCACGGGTAAGTACCACCGCCCTGCCTGCTTCTGCCGTGAAGCAGTAATGCGTTTCGTTTTGAAGGGTGTGGCAGCCATTGTAACTATATCGAGACCTTAGGACTTACCTATATCTCAAGTGGGTAGTGAATTTACGTTGTAGATGTCTATGGGCTCCAGTAGCCACTTAACATCAGATGGGCTGTGAGCTCGCCCAATCATCTAAGCAAACAAAAAAAATTGAAATGCACAAGAAGCATAAATAGTGTTCAAACAGAAGAGACTTTCTATAGTTATGTCTGAGAAAACGTCTTATTTAAAAACAATGTATTCGAAACGCGATTCTTGTAAGTTGCGATACCATCGATCACACGAAACGACAGCAGAACAAATGTTGGGACACTCAACACTAGCGTTCTTTGTTTCAAACATTTGACACGGTTCGAAGCTCATCCATCAGTAACCGTACAGTCTAAGTGTTGCTAAAGGTCTATTCATTCGAGTTCGTGCCGCCGTCAATAGAATGCACAAAACCTGTCTAGTTTGAATCAAAATAAAGAGCCGAAGAGAGGGCACGGCGCTTCCTTTCCACGGACAATTGGAACCTTTGCCTTTGACATTTCCAGTCCTCAATCTATTAATCAGTGATTCTATTTGACGAAGTTCACGGAAAGTCTTTTGATGCAAACAAAATGGAATGTTACGCTTTTCAAACCCGAAATGAATTCTATTGTCACAAAATCAATTAACTTTTAACAGTTTGACAGTTTGCTCTCGACGATTCCGGTTCGACGCTTGTGTTGCCACCATTCTACGGCGTTGTCTATTACACGGTCCGTGAATCGGTGATATATTTCGATGCGATTCAAATTTTTAAAATTATTGACGCGAAAACGCCGATTCGTAGCCGGTTCAAACACATTCAGTATGCACGAACGATCTCGTATAATGTATACTGTCTCCGCACGAGTTCGGCGCCTTGCCCCAGAAACAATATGCACGCTACGAATTTAAATAATATTTTATTGCTCTGTGAGATATGATATCCTCACTGAAATACGAAAAGGAAATTGGAAATACATTTTCTGCGGCCGACATAAAAATAGTGCTTTACGGTTGCAATAAACACAATTGCTTTATAGCTTTGCGACGGCGGCTATCCAATGAGTAGGAAAACTGCGTAATAGTATCTGTGGGTGTGTTTCGACCTGTATCAAACGTTACCTTCAGAGGGTTACGTTTGCTTTGAGTCTGGCATGTGTCATTAATCTTTCTAAAGCGTGTCGCCTGTCGTGCCACGACAACAAAGGAGTTCCTAGTGTTTGAGACCAGAACAATGTTAGGCTTGTCTGAAACACGCCGCACACGTTTCACGATAAACCATTTTACATGCCATCTAAAGCTGTATCCTGACTATGTACGAGTTTGCTCCCTCATCTAAATACTATCGAAGCTATATGTCGTTTTATATAAATGTCTCACGAAGATCTAAATAGCTCTTCATGCATACACACAATGTTTATCGGGTATACAAAAAAATGAAGCTAGTGCTTTAATTTGGTAACATGTGTACGCGACGCTGTGATACATTTTCTTATAAAGGAAGTGCCAAGTATGGCACCGTTAAAATATTACACGCAATATAAACCTTTACGGTGCCCATTCTTCAAAAAGGACACGAAGAAAAGCTAACAAAAAATTTTTTACTATGATTTATATTTTATACAGATAAACAATTATAAGAAATTGTGGTATCTGCCTACAAAATTACATTAAAATAATAGAACCATTTTTAGAGATTACTACAGATTAGAATTCTTGTGGAAAATATTCAAGGCGTACTCAAAAATGTAACATACCATTGCCTCTTCCTTAGAACACTTCATTTGTTTTTATTGCCCATTCATTGCACGACCCTTATAATGGCGTCCAGTAACGTCCAATAAAAATAAACACTATAGTTTCGGTAAACGTGTGCCGGAACTCATACCTATTACTTAGAAGAAGAAAAAAACTGCACTATATATGAGGCCGTCAGCGCAAAAGTGGCCTAAGCTCACCATAGTTAGTATGGAGGCAATTATGTTTGAATTTTCATGAATTTGACTTTGAGTAGGCAAAAAAACAATACGCGCAAAAATAATGTTTACCAAAGGGGTGAAACTATAAATAGGCCGGTTTTGCATCAAACTTTAATTCCAATATACGTCATAATAATATAAGCTTGAATATAAAAAATTGTGGGTTAGGCCACTTTTGCGCTGATGGTCTCATATACAAAAACTGTTTAAACTTCAATTAATGTGTTAAACGTTCGTGATTTATCGTCCATAGAATCCGTGCGATGACATCCGACACCGCCGTATATGGTCCAAGAGTAAATGGTGCGGCACACTGCCCAGACTCCTAGTAATCGGTCCACAGAAGACCGGCAGCACAGCCTTATACACGTTCCTAGCGATGCACCCAACACTGAAGCCGAACTTGCCCAGCCCGAGCACATACGAAGAGCTACAATTCTTCAATAACAACAACTACCTGAAAGGACTGGATTGGTGAGTATAAAAGCGACAAAAAAAAACGATAGTAATCTAATCTTTGCGGTAGGCAGCGGCTTGGCTCTGCCTCAGGCATTGCTGAAGTCCATGGGCGACGGTAACCACTCACCATGTGGTGGGTCGTATGCCCGTCTGCCTACAAGGGCAATAAAAAAAAAAAACTACTACTACTACTAAGTACTTTACCGGTGGTAGGAGCTCTTGTGAGTCCGCACTGGTAGGTACCACCGCCCTGCCTAGTTCTGCCGTGAAGCAGTAATGCGTTTCGGTTTTTGAAGGGTGGGGCAGCTGTTATAACTTTACTGAGACCTTAGAACTTATATCTCAAGGTGGGTGGCGCGTTTACGTTGTAGATGTCCATGGGCTCTAGTAACCGCTTAACACCAGGTGGGCTGTGAGCATGTCCACCCATCTAAGCAATAAAAAAATACGTAGTATAAAATAAAATCAAACATTGAACTGAAGCATAATTCTTTTTATTTTTATTTAAATCAATGTTTTTTTTTATCCGTTTATATAATAAAACTATTTTTAAATGAAATGCTAAAGATAATGAACACATTACGAATCTTAACAAATAAAACACAGTAGTGTGGATAGGTCATTAGAAAGTTCATAAGTTATCTCTTTGCAAAAAAACCGTTTGCCTAGCGTTGTGTGAAATAATGTTTTTTTTTTGTTTTTGTTTTTTGCGTAATCGCGTCACCGCCACACGGCCTAGCTGGTGTTAAGTGATTGGCGGAACTCATAACGTAATTGGACCTAAGGTTGTATTCTTCTTTATAATATGACCTATAACGGATAGGACATCGGAGCGTATGACTGCTCCGCGACACAAATAGGCATTTTCGTATTTACAATATCTCTTGATTTGATGTAACCTTTTATTTTCATCTATTTTTGATTATTGGTATTTCATTAAAACTTAACAGATGGCAAAGGGTAGTAATACATAAATCTAAATAAAAACTCGAATGCTGTACTGTACCAAATCAGTTTTTAAAGTCAATTTAAAAAAGGGCTTACTCTAACAAAATATGCTGAAAACGCTTAAGCTTAAAATCGCAATTCTTTTTCATAAATATATTTAGTGCCAATTAACGATGTAAATTTTCCTTTCGTAAATGCCACAACATAAACATGAAATTACGAACTAATTATGAAATATTTAAAGGTCTACCTTTAATTTCAAATGAAAAGATCCAAGTTCTAATTAATTATGAGGCCAGGGCTGAGAGCGTTGTTTGTTTACAAAAAAAAAAAAAAAAACGACCATTTACCTATTCAAGTATGCCGCGGGTCACGGACAACAAGCAGTCCTCGTATATTTTGGTAGTAAACGTGATTTCGACCCTTCGTCTCGTTAATACACAGCGCTTGTATATATTTAAATTTAAATGCTTAATACGCTGGAGTGTTTTTTCTAGGCCTCGTAGTATCCGAAGCCTAGTCAACGTGACCGGAAACGACAATGCTTTCATGAATATGAAAAATAAACGCGAAATTTGTGTGTTCACGGGTTCTTTTAATTTAATTTTTTTTCATTTCGCCGTTTGCCACCGTAAAAATGCTTTTTAACGAAAAGTCATAAAATACGAAACGTATCGAAACTCGAAGATCAAACGTTTGGTTTAACTGCATAAAATGTCAACGAGAAATCCAATCAGCACGTATAACCTAGAATGAGAGAGCCAGTAGTGCACGTTTTATTAGCAAATTTTATAGTTTAACATTTTCGAAATAAAATCCGAAACTTTGTTGTGACGTTCGACAGAGGTTTATACGTTCGATGGCAATAACCGAGGTACGACGCTGTTCAACCGTCTACTGTTACTGCGAATGCATTAAAGATAAGCAATAATGTTGACGGATAAGTTGGCGGCGTCTGCTGACTCGCCCTTAGCGCTTTCAAAGAGAGAGAGTTAGAGCTTGCAACTGGCTGATTTCATTGTTGTCTCGTATATAATAATCGAAACATAAACCTTCATAGTAATAAATATGTTTTTTCCTAATAATTCAAAATTATTCGTTCCTTTTTTTACCCCAAGCACCGGTCATCGTTCTCGTCGAACCCGCCGCTTACGACGAAGGGCTCGGCGAGTAAATTAACCCACAGACACAGCCCACTGAGTTTCTCGTCGGATCTTCTCTGGGTCGCATTTCTAATTCGGTAGTAGATTCTACGAAGGGCTGCTTTAGTGTTAGCAACGACGTCAGGTTTGAGCCCCGTGAGCTTACCTACTTGTTAGGGTTACGCTGAATTCTCTCTTAAGACCCATCACCTTAGGTAGGAAAAGAAAACGAAGCAAATCAAACGAGAAAAAGAAACCATAGACTAAAGCCACTATTAAGTACGAGGTCAGTTGCAAGTAACATCTCCAGAGCAATTAGAATAAACTTGATTCCGGCGGGTGGTTAACATCCCTCGACCTCGCTGTCACGATAGATTACACGTTCATTGTGCAAGATATCCAGAATATTCTCCTCACAATGTATTATATTTTCTTGCTCGACTTGACACGAGATCGTATTAATATAACGACATGTTCGTTAGTGGTCGTGTCTCTGTACAATGTACATCCAGAAATAAAAATACATTGAAATCTGATATTCAACGAACTGATAGGGAATTCACGTTTAAGCCAAATATTACATATAATCCTATAAAATAGAATCGTAGTTGTTATTTACATGAAAGGGTCCAGAGCAGGCACATTCCCAATCAGATCGTTTTATTTCATGTATGGATTTGCCCAAAAGATAGAACGTAGGGTTGTCGAAATCAATAGTAGGTACTGCAGTAAAATCATAGTAAAACCTTTTTATATTTTTATTTGCCACAACAAATACTTACAAAATTCGTAAAATTTCAAACATAAAATCGTTCGATTACAATTTGAATTGAATTGAAATCATAGAACTGTAGCGTCGAAGTACAACTTTAATGTCGAGATATCTATTTACTATTGAGTTTTATAAGAAAATAGCTGACCCGGCAGACTTCGTAGTGCCTCAATCGATAAATAAAATACCTAAACTTTTGTCTAAAATAAACTTAAAACAAACAAAAGGAATCCGTCTGACGGGGGACACATCAAAGGAATAACAAAATTGTTATTTTTATTTAATTCCGAGCATTATCATATTTATCTACCTTTTAAACCTTCTCTGGACTTCCACAAATAATTCAAGACCAAAATTAGCCAAATCGGTCCAGCCGTTCTCGAGTTTTAGCGAGACTAACGAACAGCAATTCAATTTTATATATACATATAGATGTTAATTTCTTTTCGAACAGGTACCTGAATTTTTTCCCGCCAAGTCTAACTAACAACTCACAAATAACATTCGAAAAGTCGGCGACGTACTTCGACGGCGACCTGGTGCCGAGGAGAGCGCACGCATTACTGCCCAACGCCAAGATCATTGCCATACTAATATCACCATCGAAACGGTAATGTATTCTTAGATTATTTATTATTTATGGTATCTGAGATGCAACTAACTAGCTGTAGCTAAAGTAAACAAGGCACCGGTATTTGAATTACAATTAATTGAAAATTTGAAGCGGAAACTTGTATGTATTACGAAAAATAGATTTACAAAAAATCGTGACTTACAGTATTTAGATTAGCAAAATACAATGACTGTTCTAGAATACAATGGGAGCTTTTAATATTGTCGATTTTTATATTATCATCATATGCAGACGAACATGTGGCCTAGCTGTGATACCCATTATCTAATTGTAAGTGGTCACCGTTGCCCATGGACATCAGCAATGCCTGGAGCGCGGCCAAAGCGCTGCTTACTGCAAATCCCAGTTTTAATATGTATATGTAAGCAGAAATAATCATTACATCTGCTCAATGTATAGGGCTCGTCGCAGACTTGAACTGTTTTTTTTTAAAGAAAAATGATACTAATTTACTATAAAGGTTTTTTTTTCGGTTTTGTTTTCCTTGTCTTCACGCAACATTCATTCGACTGAGTAGCAGTTTCATGTTATAAGCTGCTTATATTCCCACCTAAGTAAACGTGTACACTCAATACGGTCTAGGTAATATATTTTTTATTTTAGTGCAGTTCATGACATGAGGCATTAGACATGAGTTCTAAGTCTCAGATTTTACAGTACAACGGCTGCCCCGCCCTTCAAACCGAAACGCATTACTGCTTCGCGGCAGAAATAGGCAGAGTGGTGGTACCTACCCGTGCGGACTCACAAAACATCCTACCACCAGTAATAATAGTTCGATTACGATAGGAATTATTATCATTGATCAAAAGTGACGATTAAAAATGTTATCAAGGCTGAAGACAAATTACAAAAAATATATACCAACTATTTAAATTAAGTTCTTATAGCTTTATTACCAATGTAAAAAATATTGTATTTTTTTTTCCTTTATAATTATCTATTACATCAGTCTCGTAGTTAGAATTCGATTTGGGAAATTTTAGAGTTTATCTGAAGTTATCGCTTGCCGGTCACGGATATAGTAGTGTTATATAGGGTGTGTCGCAACATGGGCCAGACGTGTTCGCGTAATAGAATCATTTCCGTATTCTCATCCGTTGGGAACGTATCGCGCGCGATATTAATCTGGGTTACCAACGAAAATCCTTATACGTGCGACCGAAGATATGAATATCGAAAAGAAAAAAAAAACATAGCATGGCTTTTAAACAGAGATTAGGCTTACGTGTTTTTTTTTGCCATTGTAATACGGTCGAGCTTACGGCCCATTTGATGTAAGCAGTCGCCATCGCTCACGGACATTGGCAATACTAGGAATGCAGCCAAACTGGTGACTTCTGGAAGGTTTTAGGTTTTCGCTTATTCAAGTAAATACAATGTATTTGTATTTTTTAATACGCTTTTATTAGCAACAGACGTATGTATGTTAATATGTAACGGAATCTTTGAACATGATTTTGACCTCCTTCAAAACGTCGGATTAACTCGTAATTTGGTATACAATAAAATCATTTTCTTCTAAAACTATAATATTTTTTATTCTATTTTTAGTGGGATTTTCTATAAAAGCGCATTTTTTTAGTTTTTTTAAACTATTATTTATTACACTTCACCTTCGTTCTCAACCTAATATAAAGTAACATTTGTAATTGTAGGTATTTATTAGTTTACAGTAGAGTACGTAATACTTGAAGGTCGTAGATATATAATAAAATTTTGTTTGTATTAAGTTATAACTAAACGAGATAGATAAAAGTTTATGTGTATGTACGAAGTGATTGTTTATGACTCTATTTTTTTTAACGATTTTATTATCGATCAATTATAGCCAAGTAAATCGATCAAAATCGATCTGTCAAATAATGAACGTAAAATTACGAATGTATACAAATTCTTTAGACGGTACTGATGCATCTAAGAAGTTATTTGGCAAGCGTTCCGTTTATACCAAAAACAGATTTGTTATGAAATGTGTCGCAAACCATTTATACGTTTCTGAGAATACGTGCTCCTAAACGTACTTCGTCTGTGCCGAATGTTCAAATATATCTGAACAGCTCATGTAAACTAAATTTAATTTGTACAGTAAAATGCTAATGCTTACCATAATATTATTATTATATTGTATTTTAAGCTATTGCATAGCTTTTATCGAGGGCTTTGAGCGCAGCGTCCGGATCAAGAAATTCCGTAACGAAAATAAAACCTAACACCCCCACTCCGCCTACCATGTAGCTCGCGTTCAACACGTTCAAACGTTGCGCTATTGTAGTGTTTGTGAATAAGCGCACGGCGTGACGTCGCACTGCATGCGCATCAGGAAAAGTTTGCCCATCTCTCGCACGCGGTCTAACTTATGAGTGTGAAGGGGACAGTTAATGTTGTGCTTTTGTTAATGTTTATAGCGTGGTTTTATTTCATTATTGCTTTAATATTAAATTATTATTATCTAATTATAATTGCATAAGTTGATAAAAAATGCTATGCAATAGCTTTACCGCGGCAGTCCTCGAGTGCCACACGTGTTTTATTTTTTATTTTTAGTATTATTGTTATATTCAAAAACATCCGTTTTTTCACAAAAAACATGAAACCCCACTAAATAAATATAAAGAACTGATTGATCTATTTGTTGAAGTGCGTAATCTTAGATCGACTGGAGTGATTGATCAATTTCAGGCCACCCTAAATATAGTGGTATTAAAAATTATCGAATATTGGTTTATAAAAAAAATCATATATAGTTTGCAGTTTTTTTTGTTCAAGTAGAGAGGTTTTACAGTTGATGGAACTTCAAGAAATATTTCTAGTATAAGTACCATCAGCATGCGATAGGTGACGCGCGAGTAATTTTTAACAAATTCTTGTTTCGTAAATTGAAACGAATCAAAATCCAATATGACAGGTTTGCAATAGCCTCTTATTTTTGTAGAAAATAGTTCCTTTTGAATATAATTCGATTCATGAAATAAGATGAAAAAATATATATTATATATTATGTGTCAGTAAAGACAAATACTTAATACTGTAATAACATTTATTAAACAATACATAAATAAAGCTAACCCTGCGGGAGGTATATTACATAATAAACATTTTCTATCTCCGCAAGGTCCTCGATTCCCTGTACGCTAACGAGATTATTCGCAGAGCTACGAACTTACACTGCTCACTTTAATTGACAGTAGAATTCTAGAAGAATTATTCTAGTTCTTAGCGGAAAATACGAACACTTGACAATAAGCTTAGTATTGGAGTCGGTACATTAATAAAACACCGATGCATACTCGTGACGAACAATACTAGTACTACATTATTCGAAGGTCAGGTCATGAAAAGAACAAAATAATAGACATTAGTGGGTTGTGTGATCACGTAAAGTATTGTTGTAAAGAGCTCGTTCAATTATGTAGACCTAATAAAATAAAATTATAGTGTTGGATTTAATAATAATACACTTCATGGATTACGACTCTAAATAGGACAAGGTTTTTCGTCCTAAATAACAAAGTAGGCACAATCCGCGAAACGTAATTAATGAATGAACCCGGACTCTTAAATTAAACAGTTGTTTGGGAAGCACGCAACATGATAACAACGTTTTATGTAAATTGTTTTGTTCTAATCCGATAAAGAGTCGAAAGTCTCGCGCAGATTGGGTTTTTTTATTTTAATTTTAAATACTTTCTAACTTCTCGTCGCGTAAGCGATACGTAAGCTCTTTCTAAAAAGTTATCCGTTTGATTCAAGATAAATTGAATTATACAAAAAACTTTACAAAAGGGTCGATAGAAAAAAACCATTTTAACTAGATTACAGTTTTTTTTTATTTCTAATAAGTATTACACAAACAATTTATGTGATTTTAAGTGGTATATAAAATGTAAATTAACCACCCTTTGTAAGAACTTAATGAAAAATAAAATTGATTGATTTTTGGCTAATCTGAGCAGATATTGTTGTTCTTTGAGACGTCTCCGACCACTCGAGACTGTAGACCCCAGCGACTAATACGTAAACTAAAAAACTAAACACAACTAATACATTCTCAGTGCCCACCAAATAGATATTAAGCAGCAGTTATCATAACATTGCCACACTCACCTTGAGACATGAGGTCGAATTCTCAACTGTATTGTATACGCCCTACTAATACTAAAACCAACAACAAATTTTAAAACATTTCTGATATGTGTTGTCTCAAGGAGCACCGTCACTAACAACCTCTCTTTGATATCGAGATTGGCTCCTTTAAGCACGGTCTGAAAGAAAATTTCTGTGCGGGAAAATTATTCTTCAATTTTGAAAATAATTGAAAACATTTCACCAATAAGATTAAACTCTACAAATGTAATAGTCATATTATGGATAATAATTGTTTCAAAACCTTAATTACGATTGTTTACATTTTGTATTAAAAGTCATTTTAATACATAGACTATATTTGTTTTTTATATCTCGAAAGTTAAAACTATCCCTCCGGCTTAATCTGTTAATTTTTTTTCATTTTATTACATCTTATGTTTCAAATATACGCCTCGACTTGAAAACTTTTGCATTGCTCTGAAGTAGCACTATTGTTGTGGCAATCTGATAGCTACCGCTACACAATTATAATTATCACTACAACCGCCGGCTGGCGGGACCTCTAGATATTGTTAAAACTTTCTGTATGATATAAAAATAAATGTCCATAAAAATGAGATAGTGATAGGCTTAAAATGACACTTTAATCGTCGTTAAAAACTTAAATGTATTGGAAATGTCGGAAATAATAAAGTCGAGATTAAACTGTAAAAGTTGTTTTAGTTACATGGACAGCACGACGGAAACCGAAGAAAATACTATATTCTCTTTACTAGTTGTAGGACCTCTTGTGAGTCCGCACGGGTAGGTACCACCGCCCCGCCTATTTCTGTCGTGAAGCAGTAATGCGTTTAGACGTAGTAGTTTACGTTGTAGATGTCTATGGGCTCCAGTAACCACTTAACACCAGGTGGGCTGTGAGCTCGTCCACACATCAAGAAGAAAAAAATTCATTCAGTTGATAAGCTTATTTTTTTTAAATGATTATTTTACAATGGTTTATTTCGTCAACAGTGCGTACTCCTGGTATC
This sequence comes from Bombyx mandarina, assembly GCF_030267445.1. NCBI lineage: Eukaryota > Metazoa > Arthropoda > Insecta > Lepidoptera > Bombycidae > Bombyx > Bombyx mandarina. The sequence goes on along the minus strand of NC_143228.1, from coordinate 5,788,011 downwards.
AGCACATACGCTCTCACGGCGACCCGATCGCGAATAATTACACATTTCACACAATCATCACGGCGAATGACTCCGCACCGAAACAACTCAGGGATTTGAGGTGAGTGAAACCAAATAAAAGCTACATTAGATCTCAAACAGAAGTGAGCTGTTCGATTCTATCAGACACGTCTCAAGGAATCCGTTGAATTGTAAACTTTTTGAAATTATACTTCTTTAGGCGCGTTATGAAAAAATTATGACAGTGAAATTTTACGATGCGCGCGCACCGTGACACAAAATTAACAGAATGAAGTTACCCACTAAATCCCTTATTACAATACGACCGACGTAACTTGGCGAGTCTGAATATAGCCGCAGGTGAAGTTTCGCGCATGTACACTCGTAAAAATAAGTGTTATTAGCATTCATTTTTTAGTAATATAAATGACAAAATTATTATTTAATATAATTCATACAAAATATTACTAATTATTATCGTTAAATATTTTATAAATTAATTATTTAATAATTAAAAATAAAAATATTAAAAATAAAGTATAACTTCTTACGAGCGTACATAAGTACCTACACGCACCTTTTTTTATCATCGTTGTGATTTGAAAATCGAGTTTCAGTATCGAAAATGACACAATCGCTGAAACGCAATTGATACTCGAAAAGCAACACTAAAAAGAGACAAACATAAAATTTTGTCTCCCTTAGAATGGGATAGAATACTTCTGAAGGTTTCTGACGCGATTGAACTGTAGACATTTAATTTCATTTACCACGTTTTCTAAATTCTAATTAAGTAATCGAGATCTAATGCAAAAAAGTATAGGGATGATATCAGAAACGTCTTGTTTGGAAGATTTTCCAAAGCATTTCTTAAGTGCTAATTAATCAATAATATAAAATTGCATTCGTTAATTTAATAAATCCACACTTATATAATAAACGTGCTAGTGTGTGTGTGTGTGTGCGTGTGTTTTTTTTTACTGCCTAGATGTGTGGACGAGCTCACAGCCCACCTGGTGATAAGTGGTTACTGGAACCCATAGACTTCTGCAACGTAAATGCGCCACACACCTTGAGATATAAGTTCTAAGGTCTCAGTATAGTTACAACGGCTGTCCCACCCTTCAAACCGAAACGCATTACTGCTTCACGGCAGAAATAGGCGGGGCGGTGGTACCTACCCGTGCGGACTCACAAGAGGTCCTACCACCAGTTTGGTTGTTTGTCATCCTTTCCCGTCGAAACGAAGCAACGGATTGACAACGGATTGTTTTTAAGGTGATAATATTAGATCAGGATAGTGAAATAGAGTACCTTTTATCCCGAAAAAAATCTCATAGCGGTAGGCAGCGGCTTGGCTGTGCCCCTGGCATTACTGACGTCCATTAGCGACGGTAACCACTCACCATCAGGTGGGCCGTATGCTCGTCTGCATACAAGGGCTATAAAAATAATCGTTCTCAAGGGGAATACCACATTGAAAATTTCCTTGCCCGCGCGGACGCAGCCGCTGGTAACACTTAGTAATCTATAATCACAATATATTTTAAGTTTGTCGGAGAACGCTCGACCGTATCACGGGTTATAAGTGCAAAAAAATCTCCACTTGAGCACGTAATAGGGTCGAGTTTCATAAGAAATTTCATAAGAAACGTTTAAGCAGTTCGACACGCGTCCAAATATTCCATTATTCCGCGCTTCGACTTACCGTCGTACAAATAAACGTTACGTTAAATATTATTGGCTTTCTTTAACCCAACTCAAGATTCCAATAAACGGCGGACACGTTTTGCACGAGCACTCGATAATTTCGCTCGTTTCCCGGCCTCGTTACGTTACGTTACCATTGCACGTAAATTTTATTAAAACATCTTCATATTGTACGTAATACGGGACGTGATCCTAAATTAAAATTTTATTTTATACGTCGTCGGCTGGTTGAGTGGCGCCGTGAATTTATTACATCAAATATTACGCACGTTGTTGTAGCCTTGTAGGGAGAGATCTGTCTCGACGAGATTATCAGATTAGCGATGGCTCTTGTCTGCGTTATTTTTACTTTTTTCATTGTTAGTTACAAGTTCAAAGTTACATCTCACAAAAATTAAATTAGTTAAAATATTTCGTTTTAACTTAAACTACGAAGATTTGTAAATGTGATTATAATAAACTTAAATTCAACAGAAACTTTCTACACCGATCTCTGTTTTTTAGAAATAATATTAAATTATTAAAACATTAATAGAATTGTGTTTACATTACCATGTAATTTTACATTTCGTAATTGGAGGTTTTAGCTTTTTTAGTACACTACAGGGATGTACTTAACTCATGACCCACCAGGTGGTTAGTGGTTACCAAAATCTATAGACAATCACAAAGTAAATGCCGCCACAAACTTTGAGACAAAGTTTCAATTCTATTGTTTAACAACTATCCCAGCCTACCGACCGGAATGCATTACTGCTTCGCCTTAGAAAAATATACGGGGTGGTGGTACCTCTCCGTTCGTTGCTCACAATACGTCCTGCTCATTTATTTCGAGTTTTTAAACAAATCTTCAGATCTGAGTATATTGTCCCAATATGACATTTGTTTCAAAAAAAGGACACATAAAACCAATTTATTAAAGTTAAACTAATTTTTATATGATTCAAAATATGAATTAATTCTAAATTTTATCGTTAATCTATCTATATATTAATACGTGAAGCAAAAACTTTGTACCGCTTTTTACGAAAATTTCGTGGACGGAAGAGTATGAAATTTCCCAGACTTATAGAGAATATAGAGGAGGAGTGCATAATGCTAATATTTTTTTAATTATGCATAAAAATAAATTAAATCAATAAAAAAACATTACACGCACTACCATGTATTTGACACACAGTCACATATCTATCTACTCTTTTGCTATTGTTTTAAGTCTATGGTTAAATTGAGAATAGATTAATAATGTTTGTCTCTAATATTATTTGTCTATAGTATCGAAATCCGTGATTATAGAACAATGATGATTATAGAAATGTGACAATAGAACCGTAACAATATTCGAACTTATAATTTAAATGAATTATGGTGTAGTTATGACCATTGGGCGACCGTTAGTTATAATATAATAGAAACGACAGTTATGTATCGGTGACATATTATCATCTTTTCGCATTAAAAGTGTACAATTTGCAAAAATATTCGAAATTGAGTTAATATGCGGAATCATTTGGTATCACCAGTATTTTTCACATAATTACTGTCAAAAGAGCGTAGTTTAATTTTAGTTTTTTTTTTTAGTGTACTTATGTTTTGACTACTATTAACAAAATTGATACATAATTTTATCTTACTTTAAAAGACAGATAATGTAACTGGTAAAAAATAAAAAATAAATGTTGCAAAGATGATTATAACATTAAAAATATCACATGTTAAACCTTTAAAACGCTCTCCTGTAAAATTAGTAAGTTTTGAGATTATACAGTTTTAATGCGAGAAGATGATATATTATGTTTTTTTTATTTATTTATTAACACAGGAATCGTTGCTTGAATCCTGGGAAATACAGTCATTATTTAGAACGTTGGTTGTCGGAGTACAGCGTGCACCAGTTGCACGTCATCGACGGGTCGATGCTGCGTTCCGAGCCGGCCGTCGTCATGAACACGCTCCAGAAGTTCCTCAAGATATCGCCGCATATCGACTACAATAAACTGCTCAAGTAAGATACTACAAAAAAAAATTCAGGTTCTAGCTGCCATACTTTTACTGGTAGTAGGACCTCTTGTGAGTCCGCGCGGGTAGGTACCACCGCCCTGCCTATTTCTGTCGTGAAGCAGTAATTTCGGTTTGAAGGGTGGGATAGCCGTTGTAACTATACTGAGATCTTAGAACTTATATCTCAAGGTGGATGGTGCATTTACATTGTAGATGTCTATGGGCTCCAGTAACCACTTAACACCAAGTGGGCTGTGAGCTCGTCCACCCATCCAAGCAATAAAAAAAAACGTAATATCTCTTTCATCCACGCGTACCAAAAACATTTACAGTCTGTAATAGTTATGCAAGTATTCTTATACCGGATCCTGTGGACCGAATGGTAAACAGTCGACGTCACCCTAAACACGTCATTACGGATCCTCCCGATCCGTTAACGGTCCTTTAGATTCCTCAAGCGCCCGTCAACGTCCTCGTCGAACCCGTCGCTTTCGACGAAGGGCTCGACGAGTAAATTAACCCATAGACACAGCCCACTGAGTTTCTCGCCGGATCTTCTCAGTGAGTTGCGTTTCCGATCCGGTGGTAGATTCTACAAAGCACAGCTCTTGCTAGGGCCAGTGTTAGCAACTCTTCCGGTTTGAGCCCCGTGAGCTCAGGGTAAAGCTGGAGTAGCCTCAAGGCTATAAGCCTTGGTAAAGAAATAAAAAAACAATATTATTTTCATTTCGTTTGTGTTGCCTCCTAAGGTTAGGCTCGTATTTATTTTAACAAAAACGACATAGTCGCATCGCTCGATACGAGTATACACCGGTTGTCTTACCCATTAGACTATGAACATTTCGAAAATATTCATCCACAGACGGTGAAATTGTTTTTTTTTTTTGTATAGGGAATATTATATTTTCAATATACAATGCTCTTTGAGAAAGCGATTTATATACGACCATTTCATTTTGAAGTCGTCCATTACTTCTATTACTCTTAGAATTAGTTTTATTACGCGTTAAAGTTTGTAATAGGTTTCAGTTAGGCAGCTGTCGTACTCGTATTTTAGGGCCGCTCGAGGCCGGTCCGCGGCGCCTCTCGATCGACGATAACTTAGGCGCTATAGCCAGTTAAGCTGCGTCGGAACTGCTCAGGCACTAAGTGGCGCGCCCTGGTACCCGCGCACTCGCACACAACACGCGCTTGAACTCAGCTCAGACTTCTCACACACAATGACTAACATTAAAATAAGCAAAATCGATTAGTCGAACGTCGAATCGTAAGCTCGGATTTCGTCTCGGACATAATAACTGTACTGAATTATAAATAATGTGCGTGTATCTAGAATAGCAATAACTGAGAGAGGCGAGCTCTATCGGCTCGGACGTTTCGAGAAAATGGGTAATGTAATTATTGAAAGACTCTATGGACTCGAGGTAGGTAACGTCGGACGACGATCTCTCGTTCGCATCAATAATGTACGTCCCCGCTTCGCGTTCAACGACGACGCAGATCTGAAGGCGCCGAAAGAATGTAAGTCTCGTTTACAGATACGATCCGAAAAAAGGATTCTTCTGTCAAGTGGTGGGGGGCGAGAAAACGAAATGCCTTGGGAAGTCGAAGGGTCGCGTGTACCCGCCGATGGAGGAGCGCTCGGCCAAGTTCCTCAGGCGTTACTACACGCCGCATAACACTGCACTGTCCAAGCTGCTGGTCAGGGTCGGCCGCCCCGTGCCGCATTGGCTCAAGGACGAGCTCTCGGCCAACGGATGACCTCACACCGACTGCAACCTCCTGTTCTATAAATAAGGCGTAATTTAATATATACTAAACCTGAAAAAAAGTTACTTAAATATGAAAATCTATATATATATATAAATGAATTGCTGTTCGTTAGTCTGGCTAAAACTCGAGATTGGCTGGACCGTTTTGGTTAACTTTGGTCTTGAATTATTTGTAGAAGTCCAAGAAGTCCAGAGAAGGTTTAAAAGGTAGATAAATATGAAAATGCTCAGAATTCAATAAAAATAACAATTTTGTTTTTGCTTTGATGTTGCCCCCGTCGGACGCATTGCTTTTGTTTGTTTTAAATTTATTTTATACAAAAGTTTAGGTCTTTTATTTATCGATTGAGGCGCTACGAAGTCTGCCGGGTCAGCTAGCTAGTCGATAGTAAAAAGTACCCGTGAAACTTGCGAGCTGATGTCGTATTCCCCGGCCGTATTACGTAGGTTATTATTTTTATTAATGAAATTTACATCGACACCGACGACTCTGACCAGTGGACCGTATATTGTGTCCAGTTTTTTTAATATTTGCTAATATTTTTTTGAGACACAACCAAAGTGATATGATTAAGAAATTTTTAACGGTTTAATCTCAGGTCCATTGTCATAGTACTACTATTACAGACTTTCTCTCGAAAACTATACAGCATTCTTGGTCACCGTTCGTGATCATAATTGTTTATTAATCATATCAACGAATAGCAATTACGATAAATTAAAAGTCGAGTCCGCTCCTAATTTCGGGCGACGATTTTCAGTTTTGGTATATACTAAATTATTATATTGTATGATCTTACAAATGCCGGATCGTTGTTGAGAAATATTTATTAAAAAAAAATAACGTTTTTAATGTAATATTTTTAAGGGTTATAATACGACTTTTAATGTAACTGGTAAAATCCGGATTGTAGTTTTTTTTTTGTTTGTTATACGTGTAGAGCATGAATGATTGCGTTGCAAATTTGATTTCGGTTCAGCTGAGCGAGTCTATCGGTGTCTTGTTGCGAAAGGCGCGGCGGCGTCGACTTAGGTGCTATTCAGTTATCGCGTGGAACTTTTTAATAACGATTCGCCTTCGTGTTGTTATTATTTATTAAGCAACTAGAAAATCCCGATCAAAAAAAAGAGCTTATTGAAAATAACGTAGGGAGTTTTTATTTTGTTTTTCGCGTCACTATTATTAGTATTTTTCATTCCAAAATATTGCGAACTATCTACCGTAGGCATCGCTTTTGTTAAATGTATGGTTTTTTTTTTTGTTTACAATTTACGTACCTGAAACGGATGTGTAATATAGTTAATTATTGTACATTTCATGTCGAATCTTAATAATGAATCTATCGTGATAATAATTATTTTATAAACTGTTTTTTTTTTCAGTGCCATATTTAATGAAAGCGGCACTAGAATGTTTTTTTTTTTTTTTTTTAAAACAATAGATCAATTTACTAGTCTTTTACATTTTAAACGTGTATTCGCGTAAATGTTGTTTTATTGCGCGATATTCATATCAAATGTAAGTACACGAATGAATTAAACACATACATACATACATGTGTGTACTAAAACGCTCGAAGTACATTTGAGTCGTCTATTATCAAAGGTGGCAATCTGTGCATTTGGACAAAAAAATGTTATTGATATCTCAATACAGATTGATTTGAATATAATCGTCTCCTTCAAAGAGTACGGTTCAAAACCTGCATTAAATAAAGGTTAATACTTAACCTGTTATTTATCTAAGATGTCGTTCAGAAGAGTTTTGTGACTGCCAATGGAATACAAAGACAATAATTCGTTTTTCTGATTTACCAATAATTGTCCAAAAGTCACATTGCCGGCTTTGATAATAGTCGACTCATTTATCGAAACATCACTTTTAGTTACCCGTTTTAAAATAAGGTAAAACGATATAAAACATATAAAAGTTGAATAATATTGCATTATATTTTAAATGGAATGTTATCGTAAACGACTCAAAGAATTGTATTTTGCATATATTTTGATATGACATGATATTTTGACGACGAATAATATTGAATGTTTTTTTAAATGTGAATACAATATCGCTATTAGACAATTTTCTTAATGTTTATCGTCGATACTTATATAGTATAAGAAATTGTTTTTTTTTTTTTAAACGTACTGAAATTTTTATATAGCTAAATTTTATAATAAAGCTATCGTATGAAATGTTTGTAAATTCGAGTACATATTTCTTATTTTTTATTAAATTTTCTCTAATACAATAATGCAAAATTGAAATTACATATATGATTTTTGAAGTTATTATGAGACATATTAGACGTGTATTATTACAATTGCTGTTTGTAATTCGAGTAATAATAATTATATTCGAGAATATTAATTATGACTTAATCGAAGGAGGCCGGGTGGCAGTACAGTTCAGTCTCTAAATTATTTAGTTGTTAAACTTATTATTCAAGGACAATTTTTCTTTGAAATAAAACAGCCAATGACTGCTCTTAAGATGTGTTCTTCATAAGAAATTAACAACATTACTTATTTTATAATAAAACATTTGAAATTTACGAGTTTGTTTTTATTTCCTTTCCATTTCCTGCCACTCTGGAGATATTGGGGAAGAACTATGTTCAGCAACAGATGTCGTTTATGACGGTGTGGAGTTAGAAGCAATCGCCAAAATCTATTATATAAAAGGTCGAAGAATTATATCTCGTTATGTACTACAGTGAGATGTAAGCAACCAGTTGAGAACAAGACTTCTTTAATTTATTTAAATAGAAAAATTGGATCTAAAAATACAAGAAAAAAAACTTCACCCAATTTTTTTTGCTCAGATCGGTGAAGGGTGTCTCAGCTCACGTAGCGTCAAGTGGTAATTGAAACCCATAGACAGCGCAACGTCAATGCCACCCACCTGGAGATTTGGTGTGGGTGGTATTTATAACAACTATCTCCATCCACCAACCCGGAGCACATGACTGCTTTTTTTAAATTTTTTTTATTACATTTGTAGGCAGAAGAGCATACGACCCACCTGATGGTAAGCGGTTATGGTGGCAGAGCCAAGCCGCTGCCTACCTTCGCGGCAGGTCGATGGTCCTACCCGCGCAGGCTCTCAATATCCCCTAACACCAGGCGTGTGCAAAGTGTCAATAATTCCAGTAATATCTAAAAGATGGTAGTTTTACGTTGCACTATCGACACAACGTGGCTTGATGCAATTATCTAGTCTAGTCGGTACCATACAACCGGATAATCGAATTTCGCCAATCGACAAGGCACTATTACTAATGTCTGTCGACATATTTCACCCGTAACCCGCCCGTGTTGCCCTGTTTTATACGCAATAGAACATTCTAGCAATGCATAGCTCTACTGAAAATACACAATCGACAATGGATTTTCGTAATAATCACTCATAATTAAAATGTTACCCAGGTGGGTCGTTCATACATGCGAGTAAAAAATGTACAAAATACATTTCTGTGTCTCAAAATCGCGATGTCTATTGATGGTGTTCAGAGTTAGCAATGGTACGCTGACATACGGGGTAAACCTGAAATACCGGCGTTCATCAAAATTTCATTCGGAATATAGTTCAGGAGAGACGATCTAAACTTGTGTCTGAAGTGGTGAACTCTCTGGGGCGGGTCTCTGAATAGAGCGAATTGAATTTATTTCAATTCGATCCATTTGAAGACGCAGATTCACTGCGAAGAACTCGTTTGTCATGGGGCCGTAGCTCCAAGGAGTACGGCAGCAAGCTTTCGTGAGTAGGTATTAGTATTCGTGAAGCCGATATTTCGAGCGTTGTTCAGTATCGGAATAATTTGAGACGTAAAGGCGAATTGGCTTGTTAAATTAATTCTAAATTAAATAACTTTATGCCGCTAATTTCGAAACATTGCTTTTAATTGCATTGTTTTCGAAACATTCCAATAAAAAAAAAAAGTAGGCAGTGGCTTAGCTCTGCCCCTGGCATTGCTGACGTCCATGACCGACGGTGACCACTACCATCAGGTGGGCCGTTTGCTCGTCTGCCTACAAAGGCAATGAAAAAAAAAACTGAAAATCACAAAGGTTGGAAAATCTTTGATTTATTATTAAATTATCAAATGTTAAACATATGTTAATAGATCTACCCCTACAAAGGTACGGTCTGTATACATAAGCTCCACCGACTTACGTGTATGAATAATTTACAATATAAATGAAGAGTGCATATTATTATATTCGCTCAACACTATATGGGTCGTAAGCTACTCACCTGTCAGTCAACGGCGACGTAAAATTCAATATTTCGTTCAAGATATATATGAAACAACTCACTCGACATCGCAAGAATGATATAGGTACTCGTAATGTGAGGTATTCGAGGAAATGCGGCTCAATTTCAAAACTTACGTTCGATAGCAATAAGCAACGATCAGAGTCGAGTGCAATTCTGAAGAAATACAACGTAACTGCTTCCGAACATCTTGAAAAATGTATTTCAGCTCGTTCCAACTGAATACAGTTCATACAATGTTTTGTGTCGGGCCATTAGTGGTGGACGTGTGCTGCAGAGTTGTGCTAAATGATTTTACATAGAACTTAGCGAAGAATAAATTTGCAATTTAAGTACGGTTTGTTAACAAATTAATGTTATCAATTTAAGAGTCACAAACAACAAAGTGATTTTTACCACATGCAAATTAATCTCTCAATTATTGCACACATGTTTTAACATTCAGCATACTCTGTAGTTCGTGAGTAAAAACTAAAGAGTCGACTCATAGTGACCGTTTGTCACCTCAAACGTGTTATCTAGACAACAATAATGGTTCAGAACCTAGTACGTGTCAATTTACTGGTGGTAGGACCTCATGTGAGTCCGACGGGTAGGTACCACCACCGCGCCTATTTCTGCCGTGAAGCAGTAATGCGTTTCGGCTTGAAGGGCGGGGCCGCCGTTGTAACTATACTGAGACGTCTCCAGTAACCACTTAACACCAGGTGAGCTGTGCGCTCGTCCACCCATCTAAGCAATAAAAAAAAAATTCAACAAACCTATTACCAAAGTTCTCTTACTTAATTATTTCAATTAGGAAAGTTCCTCGAATAACCCATTGAATTTTTCGCAGGATCTTCTCAGTGGGTCGCGATTCCGATCTGGTGGTAGATTCTGCAAAGCACTGCTTTTGATAGGGCTAGTGTTAACAAATTCTGTCAGGTTGAGCCCGTGAGCTCACCTACCCGTCCGCGAATAGCTGGAATATCCTCTTAGTAACAGCGAACAGGTTGGAAAAAAAAAACTGCTCGACTTTAATCGGTAATTAAATACATACGGGCACTAGGTGTTCTACGTATCTGATACTCAGTTAATGAAAAATAACGTCGAAGTGCTGATTGTGCCTACTTATTGTATAACTTTCCAAATCATGCTTTTGTACAAATCAAATACAAAATCAAAACATAAAAATGTACCTAATACAATGTAAAAAGTATTGCAAGCTATTTTATTCAGCGCTCGAATTCATGCAGTGTATTTTATTAGAACTGACATTATAATGTAAAAACACTAAGTTCGTGGAAGACTTTAAGTTTTGACGTTCATCAATGCAGAATTACGATGAAGACGGCTCTGAAAGGAGGCAAGATGGCGCGAACAACCTGCTAGCGTTATGGCTTTTATCTTAAAATTACCGACAGTGATGGATGGCGGCCTCAAGACGGGGTAATTCATTTATTTGCGATTAAGGTTCGGCGCTGCGACACTGTTCCTTCATCAAAACCTAACTATAAATTGACGCGTTAAACCGGTGTTATCGCTTAATGCCCCTCAAACGACGCCATATTTTGTACTATCACACGTTACCCCCACCATTCCTATTTTGATTATTTTATATTGCTCAGGTGGGTGGACGAGCTCACGGCCCACCTGGTATTAAGTGGTTACCGGAGCACGTAAGCACGTAGACATCTACAACGTAAATGCCACCACGTTACTGCTTCACGGCAGAAATAGGCAGGGTGGTGGTACATGTCCGTGCGGACTTACAAGACGTCCTACCACCAGTAATTGCGCAAATTATAATTTTGCGGGCTTGATTTTTATCATGTGTAATAAAAAGAAGCTTGCACAAAAACACCAAATAAAAACCTTCAAATTTACTGGTTTATTTACTGATGGTAGGACCTCTTGTGAGTCCGCGCGGGTAGGTACCACCACCCCGCCTATTTCTGCCGTGAAGCAGTAATGCGTTTCGGTTTAAAGGGCGGGGCAGCCGTTGTAACTATACTGAGACCTTAGAACTTATATCTCAATATACAAGGTGGGTGGCACATTTACGTCGTAGATGCCTATGGGCTCCAGTAACCACTTAACACCAGGTGGGCTGTGAGCTCGTCCACCCATCTAAGCAATAAATAAAAAATTCGCGATGTTTTATTATTATTTTACAGACAAGTTAGTATTTTACAGAAAAAGGGCAACTTAATCTTAATTGTTATAATTACAATAGCCTATTATAGACTATGACTATTCACTTAGAGAGAGAGATAGGCTCAGAGTCTTTATAAAATTCCTAAATGTAAAAAAAACCTGCCGTAGCAAATAGAAAGTATTACTAATTCGCGACAGAAACAATTGCTATATGCTATTGCAATAACAATTGATATGCAATTGCTATCATTCGAAAATCCGCGGCCCAGCTTGAGACAAGAAATAAAAGTGTCGACAAACCGCTATCTTAACACTTCAATTTTTTTACTATTCTAGGAATCTTGGCGTGGGCTATTTAAGTAGGTATGTGTAAAAACATACATTTTAGAAAATACCCGATATTTCATGGAAAACTTTCAGCTAAAGAGACATCATAGGTAAAGAGAGTCTGATATAAGAAAAAGCCAATAAGAAAAATTCCCTGATATATAGAAACAAAGCAAGCAACGTTGAGTCGAGCTTGTTACGCATAATGATATGTACTAAAAGAAACAAAAAGGTGCCAACATGTACAAATAAGACTACTTTAAAAACAAAATTAGCAAACCGAAATATAAAATCCTAACTTATTTTACCGTTGCTGTCTCATTCGATCTGAGTTTCAATATAGAAGTAGCCGACAGCGTTTGACGATACACATACTTAAGATGTCTACAGAAACTTATCGCCAAACACTGTTACAAAACTCCGGAGTTTGGATATGAAGAGAAGAATGCAGGTTAATGACCCAGAAGATCCCAAGGGTTAAAGTGTCGAGCAACTGTTCGCACTGCCCCTAATACAAAGAGATAAAAAGAAAACCCAACCACATGAACTGTACACCATAGCAAGGACAATGTGAAACTTTGATGCTTTTCCGATATTTTTTCCTTGTTTTTAGTCGTTACTGAACTAACAGGCGGCTTTTCTTGAATATTTTCCTAATAATATTACTACAATTAATGAGATTTTATGATATTAAAATTGAATTAGAACAACTCACTTTGTAAACATTATTTTTATTGTCCTTGTAGGCAGACGTGCATACGGCCCACCTGACGGTGAGTGGTTACCGTCATCTTGGACGTCAGCAATACCAGGGGAAAAGCCAAGCCGCTGCCAACCGTAAATCCTTAGGCCATTCAATACCCTATCACAAAGTAATCTCAAAATTTAAACGTTCTATGGTAACAAAATAATTGATTCGAAGTTCAAAGTATTCGTTCTGTAAAGCACACTACACCTCATAATCAACATTACCTTTCTAAAAATTTGTACGAATTGATTGAATTTTTCCGAAATCACTATGAATGATAATTGGATAATGACCGAGCAATGGAAAGCACAAAATAAATTTAAGTAGGGCTCGCTGCCTTATATAAGCCGATATTAACTTTCCCAGGTGCAATAAAAATATTTCAACATACCGGCGCATTCGCATTTCGCATTCCCAATTATATGGAGTGGGTTATTTTGTACCGCTGCCGACTACCGAGCATTCTGTTACGAACGAAGATACTTTGCGTTTTATGACGTAGCGCCACATGCTATATCTATATGAAGCTTTATTACGAATCTAAAAATATATACGGAAGTCGGACACCTAGGAAATTTAGGTGTTTTTCTGAATAAAAAACTCGACAACCAACATTGTATAATTTTTTTTGTGTCCATTTTAATTATAGGAAGTATTATTTATTTATTTTATTTATTTATTTATGTACACACAGAAAAGAGGACATAATACAGAGTAATAGGAAAATTATGTACAAAGGCACTGCACTATTTTTATTTTTTCTTGCTTAAGATAGCCTGATGATCCATCTGATATTAAGTGATTACCAACGTCGATTAACATTCAAACGTGAAAGCCACCCACCTAAATACACGAGAGTAAAATTTGAAATTTATTAACATAGCGAAAGCGACTGTTCCAATGGTGCTGTCTCAAGGTTGGCAATGGTTTTAACATTGTCGTACAAACAACTTTCGTAAAAATGGATTCAAAGTTTTTGCTTCACGTATTAGTATATAGATAATAACGTTTCATAAAATCCAAAGAGCTATGATTCGAAATAGATGTAGGTATTTGGATTCGCGTGACTTGTTGAAATTCTTCAAGAATATTTCATTTGTTAGTGCAGAGCTGATAACGCGATTTTGATGAGCTCCGGAGCAACTTGCCGCAGCCGGGCGGGCGTTTTATATCATTTTCCAATATTGTCTAATGTTCTCTGATGCACAAATCGATAAACGTTTGTAACATACTGACAGAAATTCTGGAAATTTATTTATTTATTAATTTATCAGTATTAGTGTAGTGTATTTTCATTGAATACCCTATATAAGATCTAATTTCTAATTTCAGGTATTATTACATATTATGTATTTCGTTTTTTGATTGCCCGACCTTCGTCCGTTGGGAGAAACGACAAAGAGAATATCTTCTGCCGAGCGGGTTAAATTACTCGGAAGACCGACGGGCCGAAAGTTATTGTTCGGAACTTGTATTTGTTCAAAAATATCTCGAAAAGGCATTGATCAAATATTTTCTGTACTATGTTTTTTTTATTAAGAAAATGCTTGACGATTGTTTCTCCTTAACGTTGCAATTACGTTGCACACAAACGACTTCTATCAGAAAAGGTATAATAAGGCACAACAGATCTTACAGCGCAAATATTATTTTAAAATTTGTTAAACTGAAAATCTGTTAGTTTATTTGTTTTTTGCACTCTTCTTCGAAACTACTGAACGAATTTTCATGTACTTTTCACAAGTAGCCAGATATTAATTTGAAGCAGAATATATTCTACTTATTATTTTCCCTTGAAACGTGAGGTTTAAAAAAAAGTTAAATTAAGTTTAACATGTTATATCTTTTTTATTGCCTAGATGTGTGGACGACGAGCTCACAGCCCACCTGGTGTAAGTGGTTACTGGAACCCATAGACATCAACAACGTAAATGCGGCACCCACCTTGAGATATAAGTTCTAAGGTCTCAAGTATAGTTACAACGGCTGCCCCACCCTTCAAACCGAAACGCATTACTGCTTCACGGCAGAAATAGGCGGGGCGGTGGTAACTACCCGTGCGGACCCGGAATAAATATAAAAAATATATAAAACGTCATTTAAAGTTTTTTTCGAATTAATTTTTGTACCATTACATTTTAGGAGCTACAAAGCAAATAATGAAATACGAAAATAGTTATGTGTCTATTACGTTTTTAAGCCCAAACCACCAATCCGATTTTATGATAAATATGATGATATTAAGATACGATTTTACGATTAAATTCGATATAGAAATAGTTTGAACTCTGAGAAAGAACATAGGCTACTTTTCATCCCACTACTGGGTATCTCCGCCCACACGATATTAAGTGTAGAGCACGCGAACGAATCTGCGAGCGTTAGTCAAGATTGTATTAAAATAATAGATTTTTGTATAATATTTACATTTTTCTCTTCCGCAATCGTCTCTACAGATCATTGAGTGGTTTTTTGGTAAAAAACTCATTAGTAAGTTAAATTCACCTTTGTACGTACATGCTGTTATTAATTTCACTGTTTTTTTTAAAGTACAGTAAAGAATAAATGAGATAGTGTTTTCTTCAGTTTTCCCGAGTCGTAAGCTCTTATTTAATTTTTATATTGCTTAGATGGGTTGACGAGCTCACGGCCCACCTGATGTTAAATGGTTACCGGAGCCCATAGACATCTACAACGTAAATGCCGCCACCCACCTTGAGATACGAGTTCTAAGGTCTCAGTATAGTTGCAACGGCTGTCCCACCCTTCAAACGCAAAGCATAACTAAAATTACTATTACAACTGAGTCGAATGAGTAGTCCTTTCACATGAAAATCGTATTATATTCGAAACGTCTGAAATAATAATAACAAAAAAAAACTAGAGATTAAATCGTAATAGTAGTTTTAATTACCACTGACAACATGCAAAAGGAAATTGATAGAAGAATTGCCAATACATGGAAGAGGTATTGGTCCCTTAGTGAAGTTATGAAGGACCGAACGCCGAACCGAATACTTGATTATAAGTTGCATTTAAATTTAATTTTTTATTAAGTTAGTAATTAGCAAGTAAAACAGCAATAAAGGCTTATTATTATATAGTAGTTTTAACAGTAAATAAGATATTCACGAGTCAACCTTTTGAAGCAGTAAAATAAGAAGTTGAAGTGACTCTCTCGTCGGTACGTAGGTACTTCGAGTTGCAATCTACGGTAGAAGACTGTCCGACAAACAATATCTAAGTTTGTGTCGCTTTGTCGTAATATTTGCCAAGACTCCAAAATCTCGGGCTGAGTTTGAGCGACTTCTCGAGCTTATTACTATTTGCGTTGCCAAGAAACTCGTCTACTTCCGTCCTCGATGGGTAGACCAAAACAATATGAAATTCATTTTTGTTACATTATGTTTCTATCATTTTTTATAGGATGAGCTACGCTAAGCAAATCGTCTCACAGACCGCCTAGGCTTTAGGGTCTAAAGTATAGGCTATTACCGGCTCCCATAAAATTGAGATGTAAGATTGAAAATACGCCGATCCAACGATTATCTTCCCTTCAATTCGACATGCGTAATTAATTAATTCAGGTGTTAAGTGGTTACTGGAGCCCATAGACATCTACAACGTAGACGCGCCACCCACCTTGAGATACAAGTTCTAAAGTCTTAGTATAGTTACAACGGCTGCTCCACTCTTCAAACCGAAACGCATTACTGGTTCACGGCAGAAATAGGCAGGGCGGTGCTACCTATCCGCGCGGACTCACAAGTGGTCCTACCACCAATAATATAATGTTCAGCTCTTGTTCTAACAATGAGAATCAGAATGCTTCATTTAATAACCTTGTGTTAACAGAAACATCTTTAAATTAATACGTGAAGCAAAAATTTTATATCCCTTTTCACGAACAATGCGCGGACGGAGGAGTATGAAATTTTCCACACTTATAGAGCACATAGAGAAGAAGTGCACAATGCTAATATTTTTTTAAATAATGCATAAAAGATATATTAAATCAATAAAGAAAACATTACACACACTACATACCATGTATTTGACGCACACCCGCATGCATACTATTTATTGTCAAACTTTTGTTCTTGACGTCTGTTGTCAAATTGAAAATAGATTAAATATTGTTTGTCTTTGTTAATATTTTTATAGTATAGTCTTGGCGAAATTTGTGATTATAGAAGTATAAAGTACAATCATAAATAGTGTACAAACTTACAATACCATTTAATTATAGTCGAATTTCGACTACTGCGGGACCTCTAGTATACATAAAATCATAAAGAACCAGTACAACACCGGAACAAAAACCTTTGCTTTGTACGATAACGAATGTCTTCATTTAGTAGGATTCATTTATTTATCGTCGCTAGGAAGAGCTGCATATGTTTACGTCGTTGTAAGTAAGAATAATGTTCGTACATAAATCAGTGGCAACTTCGCGTCGTTTTGAATATTCACAAAAGATGTCAGCCCCTTACGAAGTCTCCATTCAGCCAAGGCAAACGCGACTTATCATTGTGTTTTACTTTCTTTAAAACCGTGCACGTGCCTTTTAGTTGCACGTACGTATTTGTGAGTGCGAATGCTAGTATTAGTCTTAAAGTGACATCGATGCTAGATAAGTTCTTTTCAGATGTCTTTGGTAGGTACATAGATTTTCTGGTAGTATAGCGCGTTACGACTCCTTATAGGTAAGTACTGCCATTAATATCTAATCTTTCGCGAATCAATTGTACGTTCCTTTTGAAGTTTGTCATATCTCTCATGTCTGAAGTTTGGTGGCATTCATATTGCACTATGTATCTATAGGCCAGATAACTACTTATGATCTAATTGGTTTTGAACTCCTCTACTGATCTAAGAAAATGAAAATGTGTATATGTAAATGTGCCTTAGTTAGTTAGTATTCATACGTCAATTGTCCTTTTCTTCGTTGTTTGAATTATGACACAAAAACTTACTTGGTAGATTCTGCGAAGCACTGCTCTTAATAGGGTCAGTGTTAGCAACTTCGCCAGGTTTGAGCCCTGTGAGCTACTACCTACTCGTTGGGTAACGTTGATATAGTCTCTGAAGGCTATCAGCATAAAAAATATATTCAATAATACTTGTCTTGTAGTTAATTTTTTTTGTTAGGAAAATGAGTTTTTTTCTTCTAAGGACTTCATGAGGTAGTTCTCAATTCTAACAGTATATTTTTATATATCCTGTGCCTTTATCAGCAATAGTCAGGGACTTAGTTGTGTCCCTGGCATTGCTGACATGCATGAGCAACGGTTACCACTCACCATCAGGTGGACCGTATAAAAAAACTTTTTCCATCAATATAAGAGCTGATAGATAATTTTGCCATGTCTAAAAACAATCAAAATGACAATCCAGATCCGTATTAGTGTTACAGTGTTAAATCAAATAAATAATATACACAAATTCCGATCTTTGAAAGGATTTTTATAAGAAAAGCAATAATTTTATAAATCATTTAAATCGTTTTCGGGTAAAAATATACAATAAGTTAATTTGCTATAAAACATTTACAAGTCAAACATTCTTATGAAAAACGCGCATATTTGCGCATCCCTTCAAAGGGTGAGGTCTCTTATAAACGTCGGGTCTCCGAGCTGTTGGTGTCGTAATCTCCCGAACACATAAAAGTGTATGAAAACTTTAGTACCTAATAAATTTTTCCAATACAAGCGAGCCACAATGACACGTTTTATGAAGTGGCCTGTTCTGCGCTGAAAAACTTTGTTGATAAAGTTGGTATTATATCAGTACCATATTGAAAACTTAGACTTAATGCAATTGACAGATTAAAAAAGCAAAAAAATGCTATGACGAAACAGCTATTTTACTGGTGGTAGGACCTCTTACCACCACTCTGCCTACTTCTGCTGTGAAATAGTAATGCGTTTCGTTTTGAAGGGTGGGGCAGCCGTTGTAACTATACTGAGACCTAAGAACTCTTATCTAAAGGTGGGTGGCGGCATTTACATTATAGTTGTCTATGGGCTCCGGTAACCACTTAACATCAGGTGGGCCGTGAGGTCGTCCTCCCATCAAAGCAATAAAAAAAAAAGCTAGCTTTGTAGGTCTGACACTTTGGGTGTAGTTAAAGACCACAGCCCAGAGCTCTCGCGAGTATACTCAAGTAACGAGAGATTGAGCCCATGGATCGGTGGATACTCGGCGTTTCTATTGCCAGGTGATATAGAGGTGCAACATATTGCTCCCATATAATAGCTTTTTCTGCCTATTTTATGTTAGCTCGAGAACTATCTACACTATTACAATTTATCTTCTTTCATCATCTCAGCCTGTCCATTGTCCACTGCTGAACATAGGCCTCTCCAAGTGATCTCCAGTGCGGCCGGTCCGTTGCCACCTGCATCCCACGTGACCCAGCGGTTCTTACCAGGTCGTCGGTCCATCTCGTAGGTGGCCGTCCCACACTGCGCTTGCCAGTACGTGGTCTCCACTCGAGGATCATTCCGCCCCATCGGCCGTCCGATCTTCGCGCTATGTGGCCTGCCCACTGCCACTTCAGCGTGCTAATCCTAAGGGCTATGTCAGTAACTTTGGTTCTTCTACGGATCTCCTCATTTCTGATTCGGTCCCGTAGAGAAATACCACGCATAGCCCTCTCCATAGCTCGCTGCGCGACACTGAGCTTCCTAAAAAGATCCCTTGTGAAGCACCACGTCTCGGAACCGTAAGTCATCACTGGTAGCACACATTGGTTGTATACCTTTGTCTTAACGCACTGAGGGATTTTGGACGAGAACACATTTTTTAATTTACCGAACGCTGCCCAGCCAAGTTGGATCCGCCTACTGACCTCTCTCTCGAAGTTGGACTTACCTAATCGGACTGCCTGTCCCAGGTATATATATTCGTCTACAACTTCAAGAGTAGAGTTCCCAACAGTTACTGGGGTGGGCTTAACATGGACATTGAACATGATTTTTGTTTTATCCATATTCATTTTAAGACCCACTTGTTGGGAAACTCTATTGAGGTCACCGAGCATCTGCCCCAAATCTTCCAGCGACTCAGCCATGACTACTATATCGTCAGCAAATCGAAGGTGTGTGATGTATTCGCCGTTTATATTGATGCCAAGTCCTTGCCATTCCAGGAGCTTGAAGGAATCTTCTAAGGCAGCGGTAAACAGTTTCGGAGATATAACATCTCCCTGTCTTACTCCTCTCTTTAACGTGATTTCCTTCGTGCAATGCTCCTGTACTCGGACTGACATGGTGGCGTTGTTAAACATGTACTTCAACACCTCGACATACCGATAGTCAATACGGCACCGCTGGAGAGATCTAAGGACCGCCCAAGTTTCGATGGAATCAAAGGCCTTTTCATAGTCCACAAACGCCAGGCATAGTGGCCGATTATACTCTTCGGTCTTTTGTATAATCTGCCGCAGCGTATGTATGTGGTCTATGGTGCTAAAGCCTTTTCGGAAACCGGCTTGTTCGGTAGGCTGAAAGTCATCAAGCCTGCGTTCGAGACGGTTCGTGATGACTCTCGAGAACAGCTTATAGACATGGCTCAGCAGTGCTATGGGCCTGTAGTTCTTCAATAAGGTTTTGTCGCCTTTTTTGAAAAACAAAACCACAACACCCCTGTTCCATGCCTCTGGCGTTTTTCCTTTGAGCAAGGAGGAATTAAATCGCTTCTGAAGGACTTTCAGTACCGGCGTCCCGCATGCTTTCAGAATCTCTGTGGTGATTCCATCCTCGCCCGGTGCCTTGTTGTTCTTGAGCTGTTTGAGGGCCATCCTAATCTCGTACAGGCTGATGTCGGGGATATCTTCGGTATAATGTCGGGTTAGCTTGGCTCTAGGGTCTGCCACCAAGCTTGCAGGCTCATTGGACATTGAGGTATACAACTGTTCATAGAACCTCTCTATCTCCCGTAGCACCTCTGCCTTATTCGACGTTACACGTGCATCTTCAGTTTTCAACTTTGTCAAGTGGCTCTGCCCAATAGACGCGTCTCTTGCAAACACTTTGGAGCCTTGGTTCAGCTCAATAGTCTCCTTAATACGTTGTGTATTAAAGGAGCGTATGTCGTGTCGCATGGACTTCATGATTTGTCTATTTAGCTGCCTATATGACTCAGCGTCCTCAGAATTTTGGAGTGTCATAAAACGTCGGCTAGCCATGAGGTTCCGGGTGTGGTCTGATAGTTTTTGAGGTCTATTTTTGTGGTGAGTTTTAAAATACTTAGACCCTACCGTATGGACAGTTTCCACCAGCCTGCTGTTGATATAATCCACAGACGCTTTGCTGTCTAGCCCTTCAAAGCGATTTGACAATTCGAGTTGAAAGCCCTCGCGGTTATGAATATGTGCATTCGGCGGCCGGAGCGTGGATTTCATCAGACGTGATCTTTCCAATTTGACATTGATACTCAATATGCCCCTGACAATTCGGTGATCACTTCCGGTTTTAACCCTATGAATCACAGAGACATCATTGAATATCTGTCTACTGGTGCTCATGATGAAATCGATCTCATTTTTTGTTACACCATCGGGACACATCCAGGTCCATTTCCTATGGGGCGGCTTCTGGAAGAAAGAATTCATCATATAAAGTCCTTCTTTCTCCAGAAATATCTTCTTTATTCTTCACAAAAAAAAACAGTATCTACACCAGAATATTTTGAAAAATAGAAACAACACTAAATTTGATTCACCTGACCAAGTAAAACAAAGTTTTCCACATTATAATTCGAATATATAAAAGTTAAACGAAGCGATTACAGAACAAATAACTTTGTTGTTTAAGTTCTAAAGTTATAGCCAAGTTTGCGAGACGGGCTGTTGTAAAACAACACGTAGAAGGTACTTATTGCAAATCATTGCCTACGTATGTGTTCAGGTTAACATCTAAATTTTAAAATTTGATTAAATATTTATGTGCACAAAAAAAAACCCGTATTTATTGTCCGTAAGTAACATTGTACTGTCACTAAATACAAAATGCTTAATTCTGTAATAGCCACAGAAAAGCCTAGTCAAATTTTGATTAAGTTCTAGTAAATATTAATAAATGTTTTTAATTATAACTATCATAGTGATCGTATACATTTTCAAACATTATCTTTGTACTAGTAATAGAGTTTACACAATACTATAACCGTTCCATATCATTTAAATCAAATTCAAAGTAATCAAAAACCAAGAAGATTAACCAAATTCGTTGAATACTTATATCATATCTTGTCTGAAATTTGTATTAAATCGTGACAAAATCCCCGCCTCATTGAAGATAAAAACGCTTTTAGTCGATAAATAATCCAGTGATATCAATTTATAAAAACAAACGCTACCAATACGGAAAATATTTTAAAACTAAAAACATCGATCAAAACTGACGTGCGGTTGAATTCAGGTGCGCGTAATTGACTCTGGCAACTCATCAATACGCGGTTACCCCGAACAGCGTCGGACATCCGTGTGGGAGGTAATCATCGATGATTTAATTTCGCTGTGTTTCAACGAGACACGTCGCCCACGTCATTCAAAGCCTCCCTTTAATGAATATAGAAAATCAGGACACATTGCGCACGATTTTAATGACCTTACATGAAAACGTTACATATTTCAAAAATTTTTTTGACTTTTTATTGTTATTCCAAACATAGATAATACACAAAAATTAGTTGAAGTCGTCGTGGCCTAACGGATAAGACGTCCGGTGCATTCGTGTTGAAGCGATGCACCGGTGTTCGAATCCCGCAGGCGGGTACCAATTTTTCTAATGAAATACGTACTCAACAAATGTTCACGATTGACTTCCACGGTGAAGGAATAACATCGTGTAATAAAAATGAAACCCGCAAAATTATAATTTGCGTAATTACTGGTGGTAGGACCTCTTTTGAGTCCGCGCGGGTGGGTACCACCACCCTGCCTATTTCTGCCGTGAAGCAGTAATGCGTTTCGGTTTGAAGGGTGGGGCAGCCGTTGTAACTATACTTGAGACCTTAGAACTTGTATCTCAAGGTGGGTGGCGCATTTACGTTGTGGATGTCTATGGGCTCCAGTAACCACTTAACACCAGGTGGGCTGTGAGCTCGTCCACCCATCTAAGCAATAAAAAAATTAAAAAAAAAATTAGTTAAGCAACTCAAGCACTCAACAAAAATGTTTAGGGGCGTTGGCCACCAGATGGCTTCACTTGGATTAGTTTCTCATTGCTCTTGTAGATGGCAGTAACAAATTGCCTATCCTATATTTAATTTTTAAGAAAAATTGGTACCCGCCTGCGGGATTCGAACACCGGTGCATCCCTACATACGAATGCACCGGACGTCTTATGCTTTAGGCCACAACGACTTATTTAATTAATTTAAAATTTAATTAATTTAAACAATTCCCACACACGTGTGTTCACGTTGGTGTAGGTTATGTCGTTGTTTTCCTTTCGCATATCGCTTATATGGATGTTACATTGAACTTACTGACTCGTCACAATCAGAATACAAGTACGCGAACGTACAAAACTTGTAATGATTATTTATAAATATAAAACGCGTAATCATCTATAATAGAACAGCTGTTTAAAAGCATAACGCCATTGATGAGACGCTCGATGTACCTAATCGGATCGAGTGATGCGACTGTGCTCTCCATTGGGATTTAAATCCAGAAACAGCTACCAAAACGTTTTCTGAAAAAAAAAATTAGCATGCGTTCAGAAACAAAATTTTTGATGAAGGAATAAAATTGTGTAATAGAAATAAAAATAGTGTAATATTTTGGTATTATCCCTATTGATGCCGTAAAGCAGTCGTGCGTTCCGATTTGAAGTACGAACCAGCCGTTATACAAAACAATTGAGACCTTCATCTCACAAGGTGAAAAGAGGCGTTCGCGCTGTAGTTCTCGTCTACCCATAATCGATGTCTCTCCTTTTTATCAGAAAATGGCATCGTGTTTTCGCAATGAGTACAGTATATATACTAAATATTAAATAGACACATTGTCAATTAAAAGCCTGGTATTGGCATACGAATGATGCGAGAAATTGGTGTGGTTATGTACGTGGATCGAAACACTGAACTCGATCTGGTTTTTTTTGTTTGTTTTGATCAGCGAGCTCATTGTCTCGTAATTCAAACCGAAACATATGGTTGCTTTGAGGCATAAATACACAGAAATATACATTTTTTATTTTTTAAATAAATAAATATTCACTAACAATCACGCCACTTTAACTGGTCCCGTGCTAAGTTCGTAAAGCAATTGTGTTACAGGTACTAGATAACAAAAATAAATGTAAGATTTTTATTATACGTATACATATATTTAATATATATCCATAACCCTGGAAAAGACGTTTTTATATTTATAATACAAATATCTTCCCTTGGCGAGATTCGAACCCGCGACCCCCTTGTGTAGTGACCATGTCAATTCCCACTACAGCAGACGGTCGTTAGGATAGTGGACGGATCGATGATAAAGTTAATCGAGTTAAGAACGACCAGCGAATGAAAACAGAAATCAACCTTACATACTCGTACATACATATGTATAGAACTTTATGGGCTATTCAGTATCGTTTATAATTCAATTATAATTGAAAAATCGTAATTGTATTCTATCTTCTCCGTGAAATTGGCGTCGGGCATATTGCGCAATAAAATTCATGAGAATGTCGTCGTTAGATCCATAAGATATATTAAGAGAAATATACTTTAAATACATCGGATGCGTAGTTTAGAATAAAATATTTTAGCATTTATGGATACAATGGATACACTTTCTTTTTATTAAAGTTCATTTATGACAATACACGTACGGTATCATTTAACATTTGAACCACTAACACAATTTTGTGGAGAGCTACAAGATTACTTCTGAATTGAACAGATGAGACTGGTTTTTATAAAATTACTCCATCTTGTTATTGTTTCCTCGCAAGAGAGATTGTTGCCGACCTAATTTATTACTTCGTATCGTATTTTAATTATGGAAGATTTATATTTTTCTAGATTTATTACGCCTCTGAGTTTAATGGATTTTAAAACATACCAAAACTGGATTTATGGCGTAAGACAGAAAGCTGATTTTTTATTATTCCGCAAACTGTCACGTTATCGAAATGATTTGCATATTAAAACGAAGGGATGAAGCTTTCTGTACAAAAAAGCGTATTAAAAAGGCCAAGATTGCTTGTTTTTTTTTCAAAGACAAAAAATTCCATTACACCGAAATCGGTTTTGTTATTAACCGAATATATTCAGCCGTAAGCCAGGGTAAAATTACCTAAAGTACAATTTTTAAAATTTCTAAATTGTCATATTAGAATAATTTAAGTCAAGCGTTGATGTTATACTAGTGGCCCTGCAGTAGTCGAAATTCGACTATAATTAAATGAAATTATAAGTTTAAACATTATTATGGTCCTATTGTCAAACACTATTATAATTCGATAATATAATCACAGTATACCAAAACTGCACTATAAATCAATAATACTCGCATTAAAGACAAACAATATTTATCTATTTTTAATTCGACCACAGACTTTAAACAATAACAAAAGTTTCCCAATTGACAGTAAACAAAGAGTATATTTTTATATATGTTTTGTGTCAAATACATGGTAGTGTGTGTAATGTTTTCTTTATTGATTTAAAGTATCTTTTACACATTATTTAAAAAAATATTGTGCACTCCTTCTCTATATACTCTATAAGTGTGAGAAATTTCATACTCCTCCGTCCGCGCAATTTTCGTAAAAAGGGATACAAAGTTTTTGCTTCACGTATTAATATATAGATGTATACGTATATGTGATTGTATATATATGTATATATATACTTTTTTTGTGTATGTATTCGTAACTTAATATTAATTTCATTGCACCTACCACTATTTACTCTGCACTACCTTTCGTAGACCTTAGGCATTAAGTCCGCCAATGTAAATTTTACATGAAGTGTAATAAATAAATAAATAATGATCGGGTCACGTGACGTGCTTTGAGAGAGGCCTATGTCCAACAGTGGACTAAAATAAGCTAATAATTAATGAATGAATTAATGTGACGAATGATGGATGTAAAAATTAATGCTTATTTTTTGTATGCTGCGTAGACCAGTGAGGTCACAGCTCACCTGGTGTCAAGTGGTTATTAGAGCCCCAAGACATCACCACGCCAGTACCACTGCCCATTTTGAAAGATGAGCTCGAAGTATCTACTCCATTAAAAAAATTACCATACGTAGAGCAACTGTATTTTTATCTCTACCATCTATCCACATCATCAACTAGTGCATCGAACGTTGCCAATAAAAATATTTTATCGAAAAATAATTTAACTATATTTTCCTATGGGCTATCAGAAGTTTAATAGCTATTTTCATAAAAACATTTTATGGCTACATAATATTTTTCTTATAAAAGTTAACGACGCTATATTTATTGACCATAATAGCGGAAACTTTTGCCGTTAACGCCACAAAAAAATTATGTAATAACGAAATTTCGTTCATGGCGTAATGCGTTGCGGTAATTCACTAATGTTTTCTGAACATACTAAACGTACAACTAATGAAATGGGAGACGATTTCATTATTATTTCGTGATTTGTTTTTAAGACAAGTATTCTCATGTCTGTTTAAAAAAAAAACACAATCCGGCATAGCTCTCCGTTTCGCATTTATTATCCTCTTAATGCATAGAGCTTTAATGCACTTATGCAACGTCACGGAGCAATGAGCTATCTGAGAATGGTAGAGTATGGAAAAGGTCTTTAAATTTTAATACCAACTTCAAAAATAATTTCCTTTTTATGAATTAATACGGAATGAAAGAATAACTTAAATTTACGTGAGCTTTAAATTTTTTTGCAGCAATCGCACTTAAACAGTCTTAAATGAAGAAATATTTCACATGGAAAGAATTGTTTTTTGGAGATGAGTAGACTAAATGTCGATCCTCTTAGTGTTAAGCGCAACGACTGATTTCGGGCTCTTTGCAGTGCTCTTAGCCAATATAGCATGCGATCCTATTGAATCAAAAGTAAATTAGTAAATTCAAAACACGTACAAGGCGCTTTTCTTTTAAAATAACTACTACTCTTTGTCGACGAGCGCTATCACGTGGAGCTAAATGCATTTTAGATGTACATTTAATATGAAGAAGAATTGAGCAAACAATTTTTGTGCACGGAGAAAATAAAACACTCTTCTTCTCTCAAAACACTGCCTGAAAGGTCTATTTGAGGAAATATATTCTCGTACCGCACAAAACGAATTAAAAAAAACTAAGAAAAAAAAAATGATCACTCTAATCATTGCATCCTGAAAAACATGAAATTCCAGTAATGAAATTTTCAGTACTACATTTGCGAAATAAATCATCTGTTCAGAAAAAGTTGAGCGTTTTACAAATTGCACTCTCGAAGCGCCTTACTTCCCGGCAGCTAATATTACTTTTGTTCTCTATTTTTCATCATAAAAGGCTTACAGCGCGGCCCGTGGACCGGTTTATTTGGTAAAACTGCACAAACAAAATGTCCAACTTGCATGCAGCTAACAGGGATTAGCCGTTGAAACATTGCTTTGTGAAACAATAGCACTTTTATTTGAATCCGAAACTATTATATGTAGAATTGCTTAACTAGTGTAAAAGTAACGAGATACCATTTCTTGCATATTAATTAATATGACAAATATTTTTTACTCTTCAATTTTCTTAATTAAAACTATTGCGAAAGAATACGGACAAAGTTCATTAAACAAAATAATGAATTTGTGTATGGTAAAGTCTAAAAAATTATAAATTAAATTATATTATTTTAATTTAATACAACTGTTATGTTATAATTATGATTTAGATGAGTAAATATATTGTGGATACAGCATTGATTTTTATATTTTTTCTTTATTTATTGGGTACCAACATGTTAAACATCAGCAAAGAACATAACAGGTATCATATACATTGATTTCACACTAAATGCTAACACTAAATGCTTTTGCAGATTGAAATGTTTGAACGAGAGTTAGATAAAGAAAACCACTAGATTATACCAGGCCTAATTTAATCATTCACTACCGTCAAAACCAACTATTTTATTTTTATTCGGATTCAAGTGCTCATAGAATTTTAGAACTTACGATATAAACACTTTTAATGTACACGTTTTAACTTAAAAATATTTAAATGAAAATTATACTTTATATTCTTCGCTTCACAAAACAGAAACCGTGCAAAGAGAGAACTTAACTGAACTTAAGCTTTAAAAATCGGGAGTAGCAGACCCCCACGTAAATCTTACCTTTCCAAGTTAATAAAAATGATTTAAGCACGCATTAAAAGGATCTTTTCCCGCTGAGAACATGAAATTTATAATGGTAATAATTTCGCCGATTGTCCCGTAATTACGCGCTGTAGCTTACCGAACGAAACCGCTAACAACGAATTCGAGGAGAATTTTTGAAAAAAAATAAAAAACTTTACAGAAGTTGAAAAGCTTTTGAAGAGATGCGTCCCCTTTACATTTTCTCTCGAATGCTCGAAGGCTTTTAATTTTGCAGATTAATAACTCCGAGATAAAACTTCTGTTAGCCGCAAACAATAGTGGTCGGATATACCTACCGACCGGCCGTAAACTGTGGAAACATTTAGAGAATAGCGGGCGGCGCGTGTCCCCAGGATGTGCCTCTGCTATACAACCAGCGCCAAGGAAATATGACCCACCGCTCTTTACTATTGTCGCTAGTAGCAATATATCCTTATTTTCGCGCGACTCGCATAAATGATTATACTAATTTTTAATACTTTTTAAATATATTTTTTTTGTTCTAACAGAAAAAGCGTAAAATTTATTAGGGAGTTAGTGGAATTATTAAAGATTGTATGTAGTAAATTTCAAACATTGTTTCATATGTCACAATGTAGAAAGGTATTACGAACTCTGAAAGAGTTTTAAAATTTTGGGGCCTGTAATTTAATTTAAAAAAAAACATAGAAATGTTTTAACGAAATACTAGGTCCTCTAGATTATGTTGTTTTTTTAGTTACTTAAGTACGCTACAAGATCCTAAATGACAGACGGCGACTAAACAAACATCTGAAAGTTGAAGTTGAAGTCAATTGTTTTTCTAATAGCGTCTACCCAATCTTTCAAACAGCCTGTATAATGTGTACAATGTAATTGAGACCTTGAGAGGCCGATGTTTCAAGGTTGCAGATCGACATTCATGTTGTGATGATATATTTGGGCTCCGGACACAACTTATGACTAAATAGGTCGAAAGCTCCTTCACGTATCTTAATTCTCCTTAAAATATATCGTTTCAAACAGACCCTAGAAACCTAGGGTAGATATATCCCGTGAGCATTTTTATTAGGGAAACTATCTTTTTAATCTAAGCTAATTCATTTATTTTAAGGATCATCTTCGGATGAAATTCCAAAAAATCAAAATCAAAATTACATTAAATCGAATAATTACTCGATTTTGAGAAAGCTATACTGCTTTCATTCAAATTAGCAAAGTAATCAAGATATCGGTTAAAAACAATTACCCATAATATTTCGAGAAAACGGGCACTCGCAAACGAAACACCTTAATTAGTACGAAATACAAAGCGGTGTCTAGTCAAGGATAATGAAATATAAAAAGAGGGGTCTCGCTTTGGTGGTGACGTGAAGCGGAAAAATGACAAAAAGTTAAACAAACACGCAGTTTGCAACCCCCGACGGCCGGCGTCGTGCACCCCGACGCCTTGAACCCCCATTCTCTTAGTTACCGCCGATGAAACTTTGCACTTATTGAAGTACATTTGACTTCACTTTGTCATATAACATTAAAATATCCTAAAACGATCGAACCTTCACCTCGTAAAGACAAACTTCATATAGTAATATGAAGACTATCCGATTATTTCACTACATATTCGAAACGATTTATCGATATTAGTAAAGGAGATTTCGGTAGCCGAATTCAATCATAACGTGCAATCAGTAAATCAAATTGTTTGCGAAATATGTGTGTCTACCTACGGGTCGGCATCCTTCATCACAAACCGGATAGAAAGCTAATTTATCAACATGTTTCCCATTTTAATTAAAAGGTTATCTGGAGGTACAACTTCTCGTTACTATTCGAAATATTAAATAAATGTTCTTCGTAAACAACAAATTGTAGTCTTAATTAAAACAATTTCATTCAAATTTCTTAATTTACTTAATTAATCTGTGCCTCCGTAATTCTGACGAATAATTCTTAAATAAACTGAATAAGTAAATTAATAATGAAGCATACGATTAAAATATAAACGGAATGTTCCTTGAATGTATTTTAATACAATTTAAAACAGAAAACATTTCAATTAAAATCAACGCGACTACAAAACAGAACAAAGTGGACGGCAAACAAATAGTTCTGTATATCGATTCGGGTCTAG